>NC_139929.1:12188881-12193881 GCF_963514095.1 Eutrigla gurnardus | reverse complement strand
CCAAATTCAACTGGGTATTGCTGACTGGCTCTTCAAATTTTTTATTTATTTATTTATTTTTTGCAAATGACTTTCGCTGTGAGGCTTTAAGGGAAACAAGCTCTACCTGTTTAAGATCAAATTAGGGGTAAAATTACAATTTTGTATTAAAAAGGTATGCAAATTACAGGCTAGTATCGGTGTAAACAAAACGACAGACAATGGGATTTGGAGTTCCTTTAACACTCCAATTCCATTACACAGGGGAAAAAAAGACACAATTACAGGCCTCGCGATCCTCCTCATCTCATATTAATAACACGCACAAATATCCACCATTGTCACAGATACCACTATTTCTAATGCGTTCGTCTCACCCCTCAACAAAAAAAAAAGCTGTTTTCATTCACCCAAACCCCGATACATTTATTAAATAACATTAGCATTAATGACACACGTGAGGGGCTTCCTTCTTCGCTAATACCAATGAATGCTGTTTTAATACGATTGTTTTCCCTTCAAGTGACTATTTATGCTGCTGCCCCCCCCCTCACATCCACCATAGCAGGAGCAGCCGGGTAGTCTCTCCCCTTTATGAGTGAGCTATTGCGCCTGAGGACAGGATCCCACACACAATCTGAAGACTGAGCCAACAAAAACAGGGCCTGACAGACAATGCCTCGCTTCACCTGCTCCAGCACCGTGCATCGCAATTATGCCAAGGACATGTACAGTTAGGCTTCATTCACCCTCCCGCAAAACAACCGCCTCAGAATTAAACCAGGGCCCGAAAATCATGCAGATAATAAATATGGCTGCTGAGGAGATTGGAGGAAAGGGGGGGAGGAGGAGGAGGAGGAGGAATGGGGGAGGAGGAGGAGGAGGGGGGTGCTCGCCCAGTGCTCTCCCAGTCTTATAATATTTTTTTCTAAACTGCATGGTTACCAGACAGTGAAATGGGGAATGCAAGAAACACCACCGAGATGCACACAGATTCACGCTCTACACGAGATTGATTCCGAGCTATAGGTGCCACGCCATCAATATACAATCAAACGCAACTCAAATGTTATGCAACGGCTCTCCGCAGAATAAAGCAAAGGCCAGCATCAGATTTGCTATTACAGCCACACTCACAGAGGCGCCCGGCCAAAGCACAACGAAACGAGACAAAACACCAGCGAGAGAAGAAGAACAAGAAGAAGAAGCGCTGAATGTATGATAGCCCCCCTAATTATATCACGAAGTATAGATTCAAATCCGGCATACTGAGCGCTGATTGTTCATTGATTACACCGCGAGGCGAGCAACATAACAAATATTTGATGCGTGTCTTTGAATGAGGCTCCAGCACAGAATAAAAGGCAGGAGAGCCAAATATAGCCCGCAACAACCAAACATCGCACACCAGGCCTGTATACATCTCAGAGGGTTTTAGCTGGAGGGGTGGCGCTGCACACTTCAAACGCGAGTAGATCCATTGTTGTGAGCCATTTGGCCTGCATGAGATCCCGTGCTCTGAACTAGGGAGTTTAAAGTAAGGTTTTTTTTTTTTATTATACTTGAGGGAAACAATGAGTTCAGCTGCTTATTGCAAGGAGCAATCGTCAGGGGAGACTTAAACTCAATTACTGTAGCCGTTCAGATTGGATATAAATAAATAAATAAAAAGAGAAAAAAAAAAAACACCCAGGCTTATCAGGCAGTGAATAAAAAATTAAAAGATATGAATAAAAATCGAGATGAAGCGTATCAAATATTTATTTTTTTTCTGGGCAACAAAGGACTATAATACATTGACAGGCATGGGAACTATTGCCAGCACATGTCTATACAATACAGCTAAAACCGCCTCCAATTTTGGACATTATCGGACATAACAAGATATCAGGTGGTCCCAAAAAAATGTATTTTTTTGAATGTCTTCCAACATTTAAAAAAAGACAATATTCCATTTATTGCTTTTATGGTGCTTCAAGGAGAGAACAAGAGGTGAAACGTATTCTGATTGGCACAACACATAAAAGCTTGTATAAAAACGAAAAAAGAAACACAAAAAAAATAAAACAGTTCTCCTCGGGGTCTCACCTATGCTCTGTCTCAATTTTTTTAAAGATGAGTAAGGATGATATATATAGAGAGAAATGGAAGTTTATTTCTATTCAATTTGTTCACTTGCTTCAATGTCGCCTCAACATGCTACAAGAGGGCTGAATTGAAATATCCCAGAGAAATAAAAAAATACCCCAAACTTCTGTTTTCTAAGAACCATAAAATCACATGAAGAACTAACCGAATATTCAAACCCACTAAAACAGGAGGCACCAGATAAATAAAAAAAAAGAAGTTTCAACAGACGCACCATATTTACAATTCCCATTAAATTACACATAAATAAATATATACATACATGAACACTGATTCCCTTATATAACCGCGAATCGTGTTGAAATTCAAAAAGTTCAAGTTGGTCGCTTGGAGAGAGTGAGAGAGAGTCT
Source organism: Eutrigla gurnardus (assembly GCF_963514095.1). Taxonomy (NCBI): domain Eukaryota; kingdom Metazoa; phylum Chordata; class Actinopteri; order Perciformes; family Triglidae; genus Eutrigla; species Eutrigla gurnardus. Next base: position 12,191,404 of record NC_139929.1, on the reverse strand, counting down.
ACAACTGAAGTCATGACATGGAGCTCTGTGGAATTTCTCTTTGTTTTTCAAGTTTATTATTCACAATACTGATAAGAATTCATCCTCTTTTCGCTTCGTTTTTGTCACAATCGTAAAATTGAGATATAGAGGGGTCGCTGGATTTCAGTCCATTCGTTGCAGCTCATAAAAAATAAGGGGAGTACATAAAAAGTCCTCTGGCTGAGGCAACACACCTTTCCCTCGCCCTGGAGCTGTTCATCTGCAGCTCTTTTTTCTTTTCTTTTTTTCTCTTTTTTTTAAATAACATTTCGGTTCAGGTGTTGGAAGAAGAAGAAGAAGTAGAAGAAGAAGATTCTCTCGCGTCGTCTCCCCGTGAATCCAAAGTGGGATGTAAAAAGAAAACATGTAAAACCGCGCAAGATCAGGAAGTGGCACGTTTAACTTTATCAATAGTATTTATAAGGTATTTATAATATTTATATTGGATGGGTGGGGGGGGGGGGGGGGGGCGGAGGGGTGTGGGTTCGGTGTTGAAGAAGGGCCCCCGGGCTTTGGCCCCCGGTGAAGGTGGGATGGAAACATCACTTTCTGTGCTTCTCGTCTTTGTCGCCTTTAGTGCCGTTATCTGAGTGACTGTTGGGGTTGTTGTTGAGGTACATTTTGTCCATGGCTTTGATCGCCTCGGTCAGATAGTTCTGCAGGGCCGTGACCGCCGCGCACAGTGCGGGGGTCCCGAAGCCGTGCGAGATTAGACTGAAGTGGGTCAAACAGCTCTGGATTCCCGGTTCAAGGATGGGCTGCGGCCGCGAGTTTCCGAGCGGCGAGCGGTCCTGGGACAGCAGGTCCGTGAACTCTTTGCAGACTTGCCTAAAACAGAGCGAGGGAGAGAGGAGGGTTAACAACCGAGCCACAACATCTGCACAATGCATGTTTTCAACGTGTAAAATGAATGAATCCAACTGGGCACAGCGCAAAATAATAAGAATAAATAGCCATTTAATAAGCAGCCAGGCCTGCAGGGGTGCTGGGTTGTAAATTATAAGTGTGCTTAAGTGAGATCCGTTTCTGCAAATCAACTCATTCCGATCATTTTCTTCTTCTTTTTACAACATTTATTAGCAGACTGAAGCTGTGTTTCTTACTCAGCTATGTTTTCAGAATTTAACACGTGGCTCAAGAAAATGTCCTGGAGCTACAAACAGGTGGAAATTCACCTCTGAGCTGAGTGGCAGGATATCTCGCTGATATAACGATTTGAAGAGGAAAACAACAGTCTAAATTACTTTTAAAAAATTAAATGAAAAAACTTCAGTCGCAGAAGAATAGAATATGGTTATGAATTATGATAATTCATGCTTTCATTCACTCAAAATACACCTTCATCCACCTTACAAGTTGTTAAAAATGCAGTATATGCATTTTGTGTAGAATATTTTAGAACTACAATATTACATTATTTAATATTAAAAGGTGGGTTAACACTGTCCCACAGTGTGGGTAATTTAATAACACACCACACGTCTGTAATCAGCTGTTACAGCAGACAGCTGTTTGATTAGAGCAGCCCATTACCAAAATTAAAAACAGGACATTAAAGGAATTCCCATTTCTCACTTAAGGCACATAGTAAAAAACAACCAAGTACAAACAGCACTATTTTAATAATAATAATGTATGACATCAAAATCAATTGCATTTTTAAAGAATAAGAGACGAATTGTCTGAATAAAATCCAAAAATAAGCACAGGTGTCCAGCAACATTTGAAGTTTGAAAGAAAAAAAAAATATTCATATTAGGTTAGCTGACTGGAAGATGACAGCGTGTTTTATCATGATCACACATCTGACGTAGTGTATAAAAAAAATAATTTCGGAAAACTGTGATAAGCGTGAAAATTACATTTTAATACTGTTATCTGTATGTGTGTGAGCCTGTGCGCGTGCGCGTGTGTGAGATAAACACACACACACACACACATTGGCACAGACTGGGATGCATGTTGATGTGACACAGTGAAACGTGATAATAGCACTTACTTTGTGGCCAATAGCATGTTTTTTCTTTGGACTTGTTCGTTTGGGTCGGAATGCTGACGGTTTACATATTCAGCTACTGCCTTGGCTGGAAACTCGGTCTCGCATACATAACCGAAATCCCTGGCAAGATGTACCGCTTCGCCTGAGAGAGAAAAGAAAAGGGGGGGAAAGAAGCGAAGGTTGAACGTGTTTGCTTATTATATATGGTCACATCAGCGCACACAACCTCTGCTTGGACGAAACGCGTGATTAATGTGATGTGAACGGAGCGTCCGGAGGCAGCAGGGTGGTAGCACCTGTGCCTCCGCAACAACACTCACGATGACAACAACAATAAGAGGCACGAATATATTATTGTTATTATTATTATTATTGTTGTTGTTAATAATAATAATAATAATTATTATTATAATCATAATAATAACAACAATAATAATAATAATATAACAGGCCAGCGAGCTGTCGATACACGTCAAGCTCTCCCCGTCATACCGTGAGAACGC
>NC_139929.1:11986381-12186381 GCF_963514095.1 Eutrigla gurnardus | reverse complement strand
ACAGGAGGTTTTCGCAGCCTTCCAGCCGAACTCACCTCCTCAGCACCCCGCCCAGCAGAGAGGCGTTGAGGCACTCGGGCGGCGAGAGGCGTCTCTGCACCTCGGCCACCGTGACCTTGTACTTTGATGTGGAGCTGAGGAGGGACAGGCGACCCGGAACCGAGCAGAACACCTCGTTGGGGTTTACCACCCCTCCGAAAAGACCGTCCTTGTTTACGGGGATGGAGGAGATGTTGTTGTTCTTGGATAAAGACACTGGACCTATAGCCAGGGAAAAGAGAGAGAGAGGGAGGGATGGAGCGAAGGAGGGAGGGGGTGAGAGAGAGAGAGAGAGACCGTGCTCAGTGAATTTCATGCAATGCAGAGCCTTAACTAAATGAGAAGGGGGGATTTAGGCCCCGGATTTAGAGTTTAGCACCACATGTGTACACTTTCAGCAACAAGAACATGCAGAGAAAAGCGACTTATGGAGGCCTACATGGCAATAATATTAATAAGAATAATAATTGCAATGGTAATAATGAGCATGCTCGTGTGCGCCTTTTTGGAATCAGTAACGTCAGGACTATGTGGGCATAATTCTAGCTCCGCTATACACTTAAATTCTGAATATTTCCATCCATCTGTTCTTTATGTAACATGCGTCTATGCGTGGAGGTCTCAGAGGAAGACAGCGAGGATCTCCGCTCTCAGCGCTCATTTTTGCGCACCGTGAATCCACTCTGCACAAAGGAGCCACACCAACCGAGAGATTTGGTAAAAGGCGTCCTGACATACATCCACGGCATCACGCAAAATCGCCCGTGTGTGATTTCAGACCGGGGGTGGGGTGGGGTTCTCAGCACTACCGGGCTTTACACCGTTTTGGTGTGCAGTAACCGGAGACAAAGGGGACTGTGCGCCTTTGGATAGATCACTTGTGACATTAATGGCTCAGGGGAGCCTAATAGAGACAATAGGAGTTAAACGAACTCTTGAGATTACTAATATAAGAAGCCAATTATCATGTTGATGCGCAGATAGACAGACTCAAAATAGAGGGAATTGAGAGGAAGGGGAAAAAAGACAGCAAAAGAAAGAAATATCGCCCCATATCTCGTCTAGTGACTTCTAATGTGACCTGACAGAACGCTTTTCAACCTGACCTGCTGTGTATCAAAAATAATATAAATCTTCGAGAGATCAAACCTATTTAAATAAATGCGAATTATCATAATCCAACAAACGAGTCAGTGTTGTGTTTTTTTTTTCCATGGCAAGTTTTGATTCCTACCCAAATGAGGAAATGAGTTTCATCCTGCACACACACACACACACACACACACACACACACACACACACACACACACACACTAGGCCTGCGCGCCATCCAAACGCTACTAAACTTCCATTTTAGATTTGACCATGCAGCTATTGGCTTTCGCCACTGAAGTGCCAGTTTGCTCCACAGGCCCTGTATCTTTGACCATCGATACCGCGGGCCTACAAAGCCCACCGGCTCTACTCATCTTCCCGCTGCTCTGAAACGCTGACAGTAAATTCCATCAGCAAGAAGAAGAAGAAGAAGAAGGAGAAGAAGAAGAAGAAGGAGAAGAAAAGGTGCAGCCAGTTTGATGCACTTGGAAACCATGTAATGAAAAATAGGCTACTGCGTATTAGGATCAGTCAGGCATTACCGCATTGCATCGAGTTCTCTCGAGCAGAATGGTGAATGGTGTGTGTGTGCGTGTGTGTGATTGTGTGTGTGCGTGTGCAGCCTAGTGGTGTGCAGCTTGCAGAAACATGCATGATGTCTCGGAGGAAATTGCTTACCTTTTTTAATTACAGTCTGGTCGGGAATGTGAATTCCTTGATCGTCAACAGACTATGAAAGAAATGCAAAAAAAAAAAAAAGAAGAAAAAAAAAAAGAGCACAATTTTAGCACAAAGGCAAGGACATATCAGCCCCAGTATGCAAATCACGATGCTGCGCACGAACAAAGCCTGACACTATTAGCGGCCACAATCACCCAACATGGAGGCTCTCGAGGCCCATACCTGTTATTATTGTCCATGAGGGCTTTTCAGCGGCTTCCACTGATGGACGCGTTTGCACAAGATCACAAACTCAGACTTAAATAACGAAGCTGCGTCGCCCCATAATCCTGACCTAATTTCGCCCTCATATTGGCTCTACTCACAAGGAAACTTCTAATCTAGATTGGATAGTAATTACGGCAGCGCAGCCTATTAAAGGCCTATGAACTAATTAGAGGATTATTGGTGTTTGTTTCTGATTAAAAACTGGGAAGAATCCCCTAAATAAGAATGAGGGTCGCTGACAATTTTAGCGCCCATTTATCATGCATCTTTAGTAATCTACCTGAACTCAAAGCTCACTGAACTCACTTCTCCTGTTAGTGCATCGTAATGGTATTGTTCACAACGAACGGCGAGCGTCATCTGTTTTTCAACTAATAAAACAAATAGTTAGAATAAGGTGGAAATATTCGTGTGAAATACGGGCGTTTTTTTAATTTAAATTTTAATTTATTTATCTAATTTAATTTGATTTACGTGATATTATTGAACCGAACCACATCTAATTTGGACACGTCAGACAATTTTATGATTAATGTTTTTATTATTTAATTAATTATATTTTTCAAATTAAATTAACGAAGCTAAAGTGTGCTGTTTTGTTCGAAATAATCTTGACAACACAAACAAAAAAAATCCTATTTTTTTTTCAGGCAGTTAAAAAAAATGCCTCCATTAAGCGACCAATTGAATGCGTGTCATCCTTCGAACATTTATGACAACAATAATAATATTGATAACAATGATAATAATTACAACACCTTTAATAATCTCCTCGTAATATTCGAATAAATAGTAACATAATTATGAAAGGCAGGGAGCTTGAAGAAGTGGTAAGCTTATAATGATTATATTAAAATAAAAGTCACATCATTACCGTTGTTATCATTTTAATTAGGCCCATAATATTAATTCCAAATATACGAGTGGTGGTGACCAAATGTGCCTTCGATGATGACCGTGACATAACGCTTTCATATATTTTTAAAGAGTAGGATTAGCTCACAAAACAGAGACTCGGGTGAAAGCTGCCTTACCTGCACGTCGTCTAAAGAGTGAGGTATTCCATGGATAGGGATAGAGTCCGACAGTCCCGTATCGATGCCGTGGCCGGACGGTAGGAGCACTTCCCTGCGGTAGTCCCGGCACAGCTGGTGGGGCAGGCTGCGGTGCTGGTGCAGCAGGCCGCTCTCCTGACTCTGCCTCTGGCCCGGCCATCCCGGGTGCTGCGGCTGCGGCTGGGCGTGCAGGGAGTTGAGGGAGTACGGGTCGTTGACGTGCGAGTAAGGGTCCTGAGACTGCGGGTAGATGGGCTGGTAGGGCGGAGGGAAGTACGGGGGCTGGAAGTCCGAGTTCGGTGTGTGGGAGAGCGGAGGGGCGCTTGTGTAGGGACTCTGGCCCACGCCGCCCAGCTGAGGTAGCCTGGCTGTCCCATTGCTGGTTCCGTCGTGACGGTCCTGGCAGGAGATGACACAAACAATGCGTTTTAGCCGAAATAGATTTTTGGTGGAAAGCATACACGATCGTATCCTCTTTGTTTTAACTGCAGAGCGCGCTGCGGGCTCACGCCGGGGTATTATCAAATATGGCCCGAGTGTATGACAGGAATTAGACCAAGTGTGGAATCTGCAGGCGGTTCAATGTGAACCACTCGTCCTGGATGATTTAAAACAAATTCAACCGTTTGACACATCGAATAGTCCTGCATGTTCAAAGTCTTAGAAATAAAAAAAATATGGTGATAATAAACGGTCAAAAGTAAATAATGAAATAAAACACCGAAGGTAGGACTGCCCTCGGACATATAGCCTACGAGCCGGTGTGTTATTTCACTACTTGTGCAATGTGACACACCGGTTCCTTTCAGCATGCAAACATTAAACAACGAAACAAAATCAATATTATAAGACAATCTGACATGCAAAAATAAATTCCATGTATCTGACATGGTGATAGTTGAGCAACTTACCATCGCCGAAAAACTGTGCACTAACATTTTGAAAGGATTTTTTTGTTGTTGTGCCACTCAAGAAAAGAATAAACAGTTCAAAAAGAACACTTTGAGTGTTTTGGGGGGCGAGCGAATGGAGTTAACCAGCAAAACAAAAAAATGTAGCCCCCCGAAAAGACTCTTCTCTCCTGAAAGATCACGATGGCCCCGACGATCAGATATGTGCCACAGGAGCAGGACGATAATCCATCAGAAATAAACGGTTAGATCCCCGCTGCCCTTCATGTGGGTCTAAAAAAAATGCAGATATTCGGCGGTGTAGGCGGATTTGGGTCGAAAAGTTTCTCTCGGCGAACCCTCTTTTCTCCCTGCTCTCCTGGCTTCTATCACAGTGCTGCCGTCCCCTCGCTTGCGCTCATATTAGCAAAAGAGCCGCTTCTTCGTCTCCCTCTTGGACTCCTAATAGAACGCATTCATGACTATTAATATCACAGGAATACTTAATAATAAGGAAAAGAATGGTCGGAAATCGGGCGTGAAGCGGAGGACGTAACTCAAGGCAGGAGTCTGCGCTTAAATGACGTCCATTGAAAGGAGGAATCAGTATATCTAATCAGAGATGGGGAGCGAGGGAGTGAGAGAGAGAAAGAGGGAGTGAGAGACTGTGGAGGGAGTGGAGAGAGAGAGAGACAAAAAGAGGGACATTCACTCGCGTCTGACGAATCAGAGAGAGAGGGAGGAGGGGGCGGGGGCGGCGGTGGCGGTGGTGGTGGTGGGGGGGCATTTTAAAAGGGTCCCAGGGCCAAAGCGCAAAAGTGAAAGAAAGACATAGGAATGAAGGGAGGTGGACCGCAGACAGGGGAAGAAGCCGTGGAAGGAAACGACGTGCACCTCTAAACTGGGTGAAAATCCAGCAGACGACGTTACTGGCATTCCGACCGGCTCGTTTCTACCGCTCGTCCCTTTGTTTTCCACCTCCACTTCGACAGCGAGCTGTCCTCCACCGGGTCTCCCCTCTCTCCTCTGTCTCCGCCGAATTAATCCACCGCTTCCTCCTCGCCTCTAACGCCAGACGCACACCGGCTGACTTTTAACTTTGACCCGGAAAGACGGGGAGAAATAAATTCCCAAAGTCTATGACAGGGCCGCTCGGACGCGGCGCTCTTGGCAACTTTTACGCGCGGCAGAAAGAGCTCCCCTCCCCTTTTTCTGCTCAATCACACGTTTTAAAATGACAAAACACCGGGCTGTGACTGGATTTCGATTGCGAATATTATAATTTTTTTTATTTAATTATTTTTTGTGCACCCACCAGCGGGGGGAAAAAACATCGCCTGTAACTGAAAAATAATAATCAACACAACATGAACGCGGAGGTGCCCAGCTTTTGTTTTCCTCTCCCGACCGTCCATATATCCTCCCAGGGCGCGGGTGAAAACACGTTCGACTGGCTTCTCCACTCCTTAACAAGTCCCTGATATTACTGCCAAACGTTGTCCATGCCCATAACAACAAGCACTCAGTGTATGCACTCCACACACACAGACACACACGCAACTTCCAAAGGCTCAGATAGCAGATAAATTCAAACTGAACTAAATGTCCATGCCATTTGAGCAGTGAATTAAGTAGGCTGTGTAGGCGCTTACATCTGCCACTTTAGTCCAAAATATACATTTTCATTAAATGCATGGAAAAACAGTTTATATTATTAATTTCATGTGTCTCATTTAGTATTTGGAAACATTTTTTTAAACATTAATTTAAAAATGGAAACAAATAAATCACTGGTGTGGTGTTACTCGCGCAACTATTATAAATAAAGTGTTGTTGCCATAATGCCAAATTATTACTCTCATTCATTTATATTGGTCTCACTATTATTTTTATGATTAATAATATTGTCATTCTCAGTAGTAATATTATAATAATTATTAATATCCTCTAATTTTACTCTACAGAAATACATGCAAAAAAAGAAGCAATGAAATAGAAGACATGGATCTATTCGTCCTGCAGTTGGATTAAATGTGTTCACTAACAGCTGTCACAAGAATGACATATTTGGATCAAAACAATACAACACATTCCTAAAATAGTCATCTTTGTAAATTAAAAAAAAAAAAATCTCAAATCAAAGAGGAGCCCCTTACCTCGCAATCTTCATATTTAATGTTATCAGTTAATTTCCAGAGCATGTTCATGGATTGTTGAAGTGGATATTGAGTATAGGGATCGCCTTAGCCTTGTTTTCACTCAGTGAATTGTGCTCCCCGCTCAGAAAAAACTACTTTTATTGAAGCTGTGGGCTGCTGTCTGTCTTGCGCTCTGAGGTCTCCCTCTAATGGTGGAAGTGAAGGGCTGGAGCAGCTCTGTAATAACACTGGCACAGGGCCTCATTAGCATATCAACAGCCGTTTGATTCCCCCCATCTGCTCGCATAACGCCAATGGACAGCGCACAGGTAAAAACTAAAGCAGCAAGACGCTACACATGCTTATTATTTCTACTGTTCAGTGAGGTGTGTGTGTTTGTTGAGGGGGGGAGGGGGGCATAGTCATGCATGGGGACCTGCATGCACCTGGGACGGGTGCACATAGACTCCACAAATGCTATTTTAACGACATTTGTATGATAAAAAAAAAAAAATGTCTTTGCTGTGAAATCACTTTTGTAATGACTCCAATGACTTATTGATAACTCGTCTGGGGGCGTGATGTGAAAACAGCATGCCTATGCAAATGCAACCCTGTCACACACTTTGTTGTCAACCTTGATTTTTTTTCTTCTTCTTCTTTTTTTTCTCTTCAACTCCCCAAACTGTTGTTTTAATCCCATTGAGAGTGGAGACCTTGAGAGGCTATTCTTCCAGTGTTATGGTAAAAAGGGTGAGCCATTCGAAAGCAGCTCTACAGGTCCATTGACTACCTGTAAGGGCGCAGGGTTTGGGGGACTGTAAATAATTAACACAACAACATGGCCTTGTTTCATTTGAATGAGCGGCGAGGGGAGCCCGGCTCTGCCCTGACGCCGGCCGAGCCTTCACCTCAGCAGGTCGTGGGTCAGCAGACAGGTCGCCCGCGCTTTAAGGCGTTGGCCCCTCTCCTTTAAGACCTGGATTACCATTTTTGGTGGAGTGCCTTTTCGCAAGCAGTTGGGCTATTAATGAGAATGGAACGATGATACTGGCTGACAATGACAGCTATGCATGCGGGTGTCTTTCTGGAGATCTGGTGGTGATCGAGATTTTTTTTTTTTTTTTTTTTCCTGTAACAAACTCAAGTGTTTTGTTACAGCAGGTCCTCGCAAGACAGGGCCAGGTTTTCATTGAAGGCCAGACGAGACTCCACAGAAAGTCCATTACGGGATGCTTAGTAATTTACGAGTTCAAACCGTGTAATCCGAATTTGGAACAGCTGTGAACACACGCGGAGTACATTTATGAAAAAAAGTTCGATGTGACTTTAAAGAGACGCGGCGAAACGCTAGAATAAAGATCTGCGTCTCGTCAAAACGGCACATTTCACGCTGGTTTCCACACACCTCTTATTCACGATAAAAACACACGCACACAACAGTGTAGGGTGGAAACTAGCGTGCAGTCATTACAACCCATTACGACATGCGATCACCATCCTCAGGTTTGTGCTTTAAAAGGAGACGAGATGGCTGTGAGGCTACATCACCGCGAAATGAAGGATCTCTAACTTCTTTTGTGTGATCTCCTGACGGATTAAACGCTTCGAATCTATACGTGTGCCAATTCTTCTTTACAACATATTTCACGGGAGCAGCCTCATCCTACAACAAGTCGACACTTTGACAGTTTCCATGGATTTCCACCGCCGTGTCTTTGTCTTAAAGTAAGCAGCACATACCTGCCATTCCCCCATTCTGCCCATAATTGACATTCTTTGTCTTCTGCTGCCTTTGGTGATGTTTTTGTGTGGATCCGGTGCCGTGTCTATCTCATTGAGCCTTCGGTCCCAAAGTAAATCTTTACCTTTTCCTCTTTTTTTTCTCTACCTGGACCGGATCGTCTCACCTGGCCATAAAAAAAAAGCGGTGCGGAGCCACCTGGTGACGCATGCGCAATGTGGGTGTGGACGGGAAAGGAGAATCTACCTGGGAAACAAATGAAATAGCATATTTGTCTGGGTGCTGGTTCGGCCTTAACGCTCTTTAATGACAAATAAATGAGCTTTTATTACACAGTAAATTATAACAAAATACAAATCTTATTTGAGCAAACGCATACTAGTAGCATATATATATATGTATATATATATTGCTTTTTTCAATTTCGTTTTGTGAAAAGTGTATTCTGCGCATTAAGAGGTAATTGTGATGTGGTTTTACCCTCCACTTATTATTGCAAAAAGTGATTAATTAATATAACGTAGGTATTAGAGAATAGAACCGGAGATGTAAAGAGTATGGAGAGCAAAGCAACATTATATTAAATTACATCCGTAATGTGTTTGTCTTCAACTGGCATAACACAACTAAAAAGGACGTATGTTAGTTATCTCTCCTTTTCTTCTTCTGTACCTTTTTTTTTTTTTTTTGCCTAGAAAACATGAATTCTCTCTGCAAATGAAACCGTGTCAAGTTAAAAACTTGAAGGTTAACTGCCAACATCATTACTTCTGCGCAGAAAGCTACCCTGCTATTGTGAGGGTCATTATTTATTTATCCACTGTTTATTTCTAATACATACTTATGTAGACCCCTCGGGCCAAGAGCGAATGAGCTCTCCCTCTCTCTCTGTCACACACACACACACACACACACACACACACACACACACACACACACACACACACACAGAGGAGGAGTGCAACACGTGCGCTCACATGGGCGATAATGGTTAAAACCCCTTTTTTGCCCACTTCCAAGTTCTTGACGGAGCACACACATGCGGACAGCGAACGGGACGCGATGCACGTCACTGGCAGACATCTGCACGTCGGTTCTCTCACCACATCAAAAAAACATATTTAATGCGTGCACTGAGAATAATGGACGTACTTTTTTTTTTTTACGGGAAAATACACCTCATTTTCCATTTTCTCCAATAAATTCTTTTATTGTTGTGTTTTTTTTTCTGATTGTATAATTCCACACAGAATCTATAGATTTCTTTTTGCTGCGGTGTTAATATTTAAAACAAGCCTTCATGTTTGACTTCAAAGACGAACGCATTTTAACTGCACACACAATACCTGCAGCTATATAGACCTCACCAGGACCGGACAAAAGAGAGGGAGGTGGAGGGGGGGTGAGATCAGAAATATTGTTTGGGGGCTCTGCTCACTATGGGGGGAGTGAGTTTTAAAGCAGAGCTGTCTGAGAGTGGGTTCCTCTCAGACAAGAGCGGGGTCCCTTTTGAATATCCAGCCTGTTTGTCTAGGGCTTGGTTTCAACCACTTCCACCATCGTACCGGGCCTCCGGCAACGTTCAGCTTCCTAAACTGCGAGCTGTGTTTAATAGGCGTCGGCAACGGCTGCACCCCAGGCCATTTGTACAGCCATTCATATTTAGACAAATTACAATAACTTATTATTATTATTATTGTAATTATGCGTGTAATTGTTATCATTATATTTTGTATTTTATGTATCAATTTGTATATTAGTGTATATGTGTGTGTTCATGTGTGTGTGTGATATTGGTCCGTGTCCTTTTCAGAAATTGAAAACCGCTGAGACACGGACAGATGTGCGTAAATTACGCGTCTTTCTCATTGACAAAAATGTCCCGGGAAGGTTTTCTCCTTATTGTCTCTCCTGCTTCCTTCGTTTTTGTACTGATCGATGATGGGACTAATTCCTTGACCCCCAAGTTATGAAGAAGTTAGAAAAATGATCTAAGGACAGATGCGCAGATTGATTTGCAGGTAATGTTGTAGGCTCGCTGCAGCTGGACGCGTGTGCCATGCTGAAGACAGCACTATCCCGCCGTCACCAATGTACAGGAGCTCCGTCTTTAAATCGGTGTCTGTTGAGTGAGAAGGTTTCAGGCCCATAGTATGACGATAAATTGTATTTTAGCGCCACCTTGCTTCGGGAGATGGGTGTAAGCCAATGTGGCACGGTAATTGAAACCAAATGAGAATGTGTTCGCGGTGAGCATTCCCGTAAATGCATCTGCCAAACCGATGCCAGTCAAAAGGCAGGTGGTCAAAAGTAACGAAAAGTGTGATGTATAAAATATCAAACCGGGCCAGAATTCAGGCACGTGTCAATTTTGTTCATACTTGGCCAAAACTTAAATGGACGACATTCATTGGTCACATTCTTTTGACCATTATCCACCTGTCTTTCTTCATGAACTCTAATCAAGACGCAACCCGTCCGTTTTAATGTTAAAACCCCAACAAAGTACTGCAAACACACATGTCGGTGCTGTACGAGGTGATATTGTGTGTATTGTATCCTCCCTCTGTGCAAACATGTTTCTCTGAATGTAAAGCAAAATATGTTTGGAGGGAGGGGGAGTCCAGTTTGAGGTGGGGATGTTGGGCTATGTCTTACTTTATCTAATCCTGTGGTGCCATCTTGTGGTCGTAAAAATAACACCAGTTCCCATGCCGGTAGCTGAGGACCATCAATGGTCCTTGAGGTTGAGCTGGGGGCCCTCGGTAGATTGGGGCCTATAGTCTTCATAGATGAGATTCCGTAGAACAAATCACTTTGATATAATGATCTGTTGTCTAATGCACATCGATGTGGAAACAGATGGGGAGGCTCTGCTCAAGGGCACAACATTAATCTTGGGATGTGGCAGTGTCAAATGATATGCTACAATAATAGAGTGATTACGTCAAACATCTCAATTCATAACTAATCGTACACACAATGCTGTATTGTTTCAAAATAATAATAATAATAATAATAATAATAATAATAGGCCCAGCCTACATGTTTACACATAATAAATTATCCTGCTCTAGGTACATTTGTAGACAATTTTTTTTTTAAATGAACCAACTATTGAACCTCAAGTTATTTATTTTTTTTGTAAAGAGAGAGAAATATGAACAATTAATGTGCAAAATTCCGCCTCTCGTGAACGCAACAACTGCCTCCGAAGGAACGGAGCCTACATTTCCCATCAGGCACCGCGGCGAGTGTTATGTGCGCCAATCATTTGTGTTCGGGTTGAGAACAGGCTGCCATCGCTGGTTGTGACAGAGGACAGACTGACACAGCAAGGTTGTATGAAGTTACATTTACGTTGCAAACACTTTACATTTGACACTCTCGTACGTTTGAAGCTCGAATTACCACACACACAATGGCGGTTGTATGTTGTACGCTTCCGTGTCCGCGAACCCCCCGTGTGTTGCTAGGTTATGCTCGCGGTGCGCGTGCTGCAGTTGGGCAGTTGGCCTTATCTAATAACCCAGACACACACAACCCCCGTCAGTGGGGCCGCAATTTAACGACGTCTGGTTCAACGTTGCTAGCTGACCGCGGGAACGATGTTGTTATGCCTGCTGCTGCCTCAGCTAGTTCTGTGTAACAACAGCTCGGTGCTACAACAGCCAGGTAGCCTTTTCGATACGGTCGCAACTGTAAGTAATACTAAGTAATAGTAGGTTCGCAGCGGGACGTCCTCCCAGTTGACGCAGTTGCACTGTGGATTGTTGCTCGCTCACTCACGCGCTGTGGTCCTTGCAGGTGTCCAACATGACCGTTGATTGGGTAGGATATGGATACGCAGCGCTGATCGCATCCGGGGGAGTCATTGGTTATGTGAAAGCAGGTATGCATCATTATATAATGAGCATCATTAGGATGTCAGTGTTACAAATGTTACATGTTAAAATAAATTGCCTGTTTATGTATCCATTCATCCAGTTATGCACTGTGAAACTAAAATATGCTACTCTCATGACACAGTCCTGTGGATCTCAGGTACAGGTGTTGATCTGCTGTGTTGCTTCTCTCTTAAAGGCAGTGTCCCCTCGCTTGCTGCTGGTGCTCTCTTCGGTGGATTCGCAGGTTTTGGTGCCTACCAGATCTCCAATGACCCCAACAATATTTGGTTGTCCCTCGGTTGGTATACTGGGACTATACTGTAGAGTGCTTGTGTGTGTTTGTTGCAATATAGAGTCTAAATAATGTGTCTATTCCAGTTACATCGGGAGCTCTGAGTGGCGTCATGGGAAAGAGGTTCTACGGATCCAGGAAGTTCATGCCAGCGGGCTTGATGGCAGGAGCAAGGTATCCATCTTTTAACAGTTTACACACATAAACATATTCAAGGTGAAGTATCAAGGCTGTCTGTAACGGGGTGTTTGTGGTTACCGCTGTGGAAGCAAATGTACTTGATAAATGTGAGATGTTGACTTGAAGCGTCCCTGAGCTAGAGATCAAGAATGTGATATTTCCTTCTTTTTTTTTCATGTTCCAGTCTTCTGATGGTGGCAAAGCTTGGCTTGACTTTGCTCCAGAAACCCCAGGAGTCGTGATGGAGTGAAGAATCTGATGTGCTGTTTTCTGCTTCAGGAGCTTTCATTTTGTTTGTTAAAAAAAAATACATGTGTGTACATTTGAGGATGAAATAAAGTATCTTCTTTATATAAAAGGAATGGCTGTCTTGTCCTTTTTTTGCATTATGAAATGTCATTTTTATTTGTATAAAAGGTTTACAAAATGTTCAGTTAATTCATCTCATAATTAAGAGATTCATTAAGTTAATGATGAGTAGGATAAGTTATCTTTTTTTGTAGCCATTGCACTAAATATCTTTTATGAGATTAAAAGCAGAGGGAATATAGCATTGCAGGTTAATAAATGACTATTTATGCTCTGGCATCAGTAGGAAAACAATACTTGAAAATAATATTAAACTAGAGTACAAAAAAGAAAAGCTACAATTAAACCCTACTCAGAATACCCCAACGCTAACAGTAGAATTGGCTCACACTGGATCCATCAGAATGCAGTGGGATTGTCTTGCAGACAGTACAAGTCTTGGTTCAGCGTCATGGCAACCATCACCTCCAAAACAGACTCCATGCACACGTACATCTCTTAGGCTTTCTGAGAAGAAAATGATGCCATTGTGTGATGAGACATGGCTCCTGGAAGCATGTGGGCTGTCCATCTTTAGTATTTGTCCTCTACCAGCTCAACGCCACATTTCCTCCATGTTTGAGTGCGATTCAAACTCTGTTTCAGATCCTGTCAAAGGTGTGAACCACTAGGCAACGTGGTCCAACAATCAGTAGAAGCTGTTTGAACTAGCGATTTCCACTATATTTAGATGTCCAGTCCACCCTGCCGTGGACCGGCTGTACGGGGGGAGCTCTGGTCAGCAGATTCCCGGAGGTTTTCCCCAGGGCTGAGTAGCTGCTCCCCTTCATCTGAGTCCTGTCTGCCCTCCTCTTCCAGCCCTCGTAATCTGGAGGAAGACGGCAGTCAGTCAGTGTGTCTATCGCCAATAGACATAGTAATAAATACACTAGCTATGCAGCCAGGTATCTGTCTTTATAGGCATATAGGGTTTTTTTGACCAGCTAAATAGGAGCATTTTTAATAGCATCAAAAGTAAATATGAAACAAGCAAAAGCAACAGCTATTTTCCTACGAAAACATCAACACAAGAACGCAAGCAAGAATCGGTTAAAACAACCCAAATAGCGACCGTTAAGCCACATGGCAATACCTTCATTAGTTTCACATTGGACATTGGACATGGGCATGGGCTTTGCAGATTTGGATTTGTCTTTTTTATTATCAGGAGAAGAAGAAAGATTGACTGAAAGAGTGAAGAAAGAGGAGAAACAAATAGTCCCGGTCAGTGAGAGTTTGGATGGAAAGTAAGAAACTGGAAACTGAATAAAGGGAGAAGGAATAATTCAAGATTTGACAAGCAGTGTGACTTTTTGAGCCGGATAAGTGAGGACGTTAGTAAGAATAATGTTAGCTTTCCATAAATGGAATAACATCTTACTTGTGTGCTGGGCAGCCAAAGGGGCAAGCTGGATTCTCTGCCCCACTGAGCCCACCTCTTTCTTTTGGAATGAAGGGATATAACCGCCAGAGAGGTTATATTTGGTGCTAACAAAGTTCCCTAAAAGGGGAGAAAGACATAGTTCATAGTTTCTTTATGCGAAAGCCTCCAGGTAACCAAACCATCAGGGGTCATCCAAGCTAAATGAATGTGCGCCATTTAAAACACAAAAAAAACATACAAATTAAGAACATTTAGTAAACACATAATAGATGTTGTCACACGTGGCTTTACTGATACAAATCATCAGTAGCTACTGCATTATGCAACAGCTACCGAGCACCCAAACAAATGACTAAGGCCGAGTGATTGAAGTCATTCAGCTTTTTCCGGCGACTCCATCGATCTGCTTCACCAGCAGCCACAGATGCTTATCAGTGTAATTAGTGAAAAGCCTCATTGTTCCCGTATGAAGTTGTTGTGGTTGTAGTGCAATTTAACATCTATTTAGCAACTGGAGCTCTTAGTTCTCGGGTTAAACCGTGTATTTGTGCCCTCGTCTCCTGCAGAGCCTTTAGCGACCTGTTTCTTTTGCATGTTAAGTAGCTCGCTGAATTCCCGAGGCCTGTAGCACGGGACAGCACACTAACCACAACGACGATGTCCGTACACAAAAGGGCTTCAGCCTAGTGACGTACAGCTAAGTCAACTCACACCACGGCTGAAATATGACAGTACAGTTCTCGTCAAGTCATCTCACAGTCAAATACCTTTAGAGAGATCAATTTTCTCCAGTATTCGTTCTTTAACAAGCGTTTTCTCTGGCGGGCTATCCTCACATTTAGAGGCATTCTCTTCTAGTGGCCATAAAGGAGAGTCGGAGGAGATAGGCATGCAATCAGAGAGGGAAAAAGAAGAAGAAAAATAGAGTTGAGATGGAAAACATCATCAGACAGTTATCAGGAAGAGAATAAACAGAAAGTTAGGTACTTTTTCTTGATTTTAAATGGGGGGGAGGGGGGGTACATTAATGAGGTGTGCTCATATGTGTATCAAAACAAACATTGGTGTGTGTGTGTTTGTGTGTGTAAGTGCTGGGAGGCGGGACGAATGTGCAGGGGGTGCAGTTTGAGGGCCATTTAAGGAACACTTGATCTTAGAGCGACAGTCTTCACCTCATGAATAAACAACGGCGAGGGAGAGACAGTGAGAAAGAAAGGGACAGAAGAAGAGAGCACAGCGGGGACCCATATTGTGTGTCCGTCTACATGACAAATGATTCACAGAGGTCTCCCTCCTCTAAAGCCACAGACACTTAGACACGACTTTGTCGAGGGCCCCGTAACTACTGATCAGGAGACATTAGCTGCACCATTAGCATTTAGTGCCTCCGCGGCACAAAGGGGACAGTGTCATG
Source organism: Eutrigla gurnardus (assembly GCF_963514095.1). Classification (NCBI taxonomy): domain Eukaryota; kingdom Metazoa; phylum Chordata; class Actinopteri; order Perciformes; family Triglidae; genus Eutrigla; species Eutrigla gurnardus. The sequence goes on along the minus strand of NC_139929.1, from coordinate 12,170,967 downwards.
TTATGTAACAGGAGGTGCCGCTGACAGTCGCCAGGTTTCCACTCCATGTCAAAATGAGTCACGGTCAGGACATTGTCCTCATCTCTGAATGCGGAGGGTTAATGTCTCAATTCGGAGCCGAAGATAATGTGTTGGTTCAGTTATAGATTTTCAAAAATATTTATTTTTCTGTATAAGAGTTACATGTTTTTGGGGGTTTTTTTGTCTGTGGAAATTGCAACTCTACATTTTTTTATGTGAAGTTCACAGTGTACGTCTAGGGTGGGAACAATGAAAAACAAATGTAATTGGATGTTAGCATTAAAGTTAGCATTAAAAGGCCTTTAGTTTCTTGATTTTCTGACCAATCAAGTAATTCAGCTCTACAAGCTGATGAGTTGTTCTGCTAGATATGATTTCCTGAACATATTAGCCAAGTGCACACCCCAACAACACCTCAACATGAGACGTGAGTCCTCACCTGCGTTGGCTCTGGTGACAGATAATCCTCCTCCAATAGGAGCGAGCGCTTTATTTGCAGTGTTTGAGGAATTTTCCCACAGGTCCCGCAGCGTCATACCGCCCATCTCCTTATCGCCACAAGTGGGATTCTTGCCGATCAACCCTGAAAGCGACATGAAATATGTCACGAGAAATCAAAATGAACACAATGATGAATGTTGTTTTGACTTGATGTGAGCAAGATGACATATATTTATTGACAATTGCGTTTGTGGACAAGCTGAATTGAGTTACATGGGTTATTTTTCAAAAAAGATTATTAGATCTAGCAGCAGTCATGCTTGGCAATAAATCACAGATAAAGCAAAGCAAATAAATACAAATAAAAGAATGACGCGAACCCGGCAGATAATGGAAAGATGGTTTGTCCAACACTAAGTCTTTCCAGTGATAAAGCAGTTTTACCTGGCAGGTATCGGGACTGGCTCAGGTAGTGCTGCCGTGCTGCAGATCCGGGGAGATTAGAGTCCATTTGAGCAGCCTTAACATTGTTGGGTAGCTTAGTGACCGTGCTGAAGGAATACAGAGGTTTCTGTTCCTTCGGCCTGAAGACAGAAACCAGACATTTAAAGGTCAAAAAGCACCACAATGTTTTTAGAAGAATGCATTTCATGAAGGCTTATCAAATGATCAAATGATTGATGCAGACTGGGCAGGAAATATTGCATGTACATAAATTATTTTACAATCTACAGTAGATGATGATAATGAAAGGCTTCGCAACTCAGATATCATACAATCTCCGATAATATTTAATGCACCTCACAGCCGTTCTGTAAGTCACAGCACTTACTGTGGCCGGTGCTCCTTCGGGCTCTCCTCTTCTTCTGTCTTCCCCAGGCTGGGCTTCTTGGAGATGGAGGCAGAGGTATCTGACGGGTCTGATTCCTCCCAGCTGTCTGAGGCCTTCGCCACCGCCTGGCCCCAGCGTCGACGGCCACTCTTCAGCGCCCCCATGCCGCCGCCACCGGCGCTGTTCTCATTGCCTAGCGATGATGCTTTCTGCAGAAGAAGACAATGCAAAAAGTCTTACACCTTGGAAGAGGAGCCCGATACACAATGTCAGTATTTACGTAGGATTATGTATTACTTATAACATGAAAAACAACAAATAAAGTTCTGATTTGCATTAAAAAAACTCACTGCATGGCTGAGGCCTCCTGATTTACTCTCTGTTTGGGGAAGGGGGATCTGCTGAAGAGGCTGATGATGTTGGTTTTTGGAGGAGGATGTTGAGGCTTTGGACCCCGAGGAAGACTGCTGGGTATCAGTCTTGGACTCCGAGCCCTGCTTCTGGGTCAGCGGCCTGGCCTGGGCCTTCTTGACCTCCTGGCTCTGAGGACGAGGGCCTAAGATCTGGCCTACCTGGAAGTATGGGTAACGCAGGGACTAGACAGGGAGAGAAAGCGATACTGCTTTGTTATTCTGAAAAGTTTGCAAGCATTGTTTACTGGCACAATCAAGATGCCCTTAACTTTATGTATAACACGACACTAGCGTTAATGACTTTTAGCCCTGTACAAACAGACAACGTGGATCAGACCACTGTGTTATTTACACACTCAACCTGCAGGGAGGTGCAACTAAGACAAGTGTAATAATTTGAGAAATGTATTTTAATTGTTTCCATGGAAATGGCTAAATGTAGACATGCATCCACCACCTGGGAGATTTGTAAGCAGGGAACGGAAAAGCATCGTTACTCCCTCTGGAAAGGTGTTTCCTAACCAGGGCCCACAGAGTAATCCAACTGCCTCAGTGGAGCGGAAATTATGTCTAACTATGTAATGACCATGTGGTGTACGTGATAATCACGCATGGCGTGGAGGACAGCGGCAGAGGTAAAACATTTGGCAGCAGCATAGAGAATGAAGTATGGCTTAAACCCTTCTTAAAATGACTGGGATTAGGATGCTAATGCAATCTTGGTATAGGTCAACAGTTAATCTGCATGTAGTGGTGTTTTACTGTAATGGAAATTGCCTATCTGGGGACAGGCATGTTTTTCTAGGTTTAAAATTAGAATATGTCCAAATGGGTCATTGGCGTACACCTGTTGCTTTTGCCCCCATATGGACTGATTTACGGTACCGAATGCTTTCACTCAATATGAATGGTGTTCACATTGACAGCCAGGACAAATAAAGCTGTGACTTCTTACTGTATGACCTTTCAAGATGACCTTGAGGCTTGGTTTGGCCTACCTGTACAGCGGTGGGTCTTTTTTTGGGGTCCCACTGCAGCATGTCCCTCATCAGAGCTATAGCCTCATTGCTGGCATTAGGGATGAGGGTCTTCAGGTGAGTCGGCACACATTGGGGGAAGCGAAAGTTCATAGCAGATGCTAGATGGTAGCCCTCTGACCAATCCGTCTGTGGGAAGAAACAATCAGATGGTTATTCATGGGTATATTGTTTCAATTAATTTAGCAATAAACAAAAAAGGTCAGTCATTTCCACTTCTCCCCATTCGGTTTCCCCTCACCTTTTTGACGGTGCCTAAGACTTGGCAGATCTTAAAGATCTCATCCACTTCACTGTTCCCTGGGAAAAGAGGTCTGAGAGTGTAGAGTTCAGCCATGATGCAGCCCACAGCCCAAAGGTCAATAGGGGAGCTGTAGGTAGACGATCTGAGCAGGACCTCTGGAGCTCGGTACCTGGACAGAGTACATATACAACATATACAAATAAGTCCTGCTCGGACTCACAGCAGCAGTAGCACACTGTAATTGATGCCTAGACAGCACTCTCACCATCGGGTTGATACATAGTCTGTGTAAGGGGGCTTGGAGCGGATCTCTCTGGCCAATCCAAAATCTGCTATTTTGACCAGTTCTGGGCCCATGCACAGCAGATTCTCCGGCTTCATGTCTCGATGAAAGAAACCTGCAGAGAGGTTGATAACAAGCTGAGCCACTGTGTACAGAGAGTCAACTCTATGCAATGGCCAAATGGCCAAATTACAATCATATGCAACTTCTTCTTTATTAGCATTTTTACAACACTGAAACCTGAAAAACGGAAACTGAGGAGCTGCTGAATAGATGTTTATTTGCCTTTGATAATGATTTAATGATCTGTATTCAGGGACATGTTTGACACAATGTATCTAACCATAATCAAACTGTTTCAGTTGCCTCATTTTGCTTATAAGGTACTCTTATTGCCACACACTAACAGGAATGTTAGTTTTTTGAAGGGAAAAAAGTAATCTAGATGACATTATATTCCTTAAACCAGTATTCTGCTAATGAAAAGTAGTTGCATATGAAGGCAATTTGTGATACAGATACAGACAGGGTCACACTAAATTACAAGACTTCTCATAATAATACACAAGCAGACCAACTACTGAAATGTCATGCTACTTCTGAACAGGTAGAATTCCTCTTACCATGCTTATGCATAAAAGCCAACCCAGATATCACTTGAAACATGATGTTCCTAATTTCATTCTCTGAGAACATCTTATTCTCTCTTAACAGCAGACCAAAGAGATGCAAAGGGAAGGAAAGAAGGGCAAAAGAAGAGAAAAGTAGTTAACAGAAGGAGAAATCCTGAAAAGCACATGCATTCTGGATGTGTGGAAGCATGGTGTTTGCTTGCATTTACACTCGCACCAATTGGTATGAATGAGTGTCTGTAATTCTCAAAGCTTGCACACATCCGTTAGTATTAGAAATGCAGACCAGTGAGTTAGATGAGGCAGTCGACGACGGGTTCACAAACGACAAGATTCTGATCAATTAATCCCCAGTTTGACGTGAAATATTTCACAGACGGCGTGGAAATGCTCAATGAATCTTGCAGTATGCGACCGCGCTCGTTTCGTTGCAAGGCGTGAAGGGAACGCGGCACACCTACCATGTTTGTGAATAAACGACAGGCCTTGCAAAATCTGAAAGCTTATGTTTCTTATCACTGATTCGGGGAGCAACTTTTTTCTGTAAACATAAGAAGTTGATAGAATTCTCATGAGCCTGCTAATGCGAGCAGATGTTGACATCTGGAAACTGCGTTATGGTAATGATATGGAACTAAACCACTGTTTTATATTTTTGCATTTGCGTGGTATTTCTCTTCTTACCTGTCCTTCATAAGCTGGTAGAGGTTCTCCTTCATATACTCGAAGACAAAGTAGAGGTGATCGTTCTCTCTGATTACCTCCTTCAGTTTCACCACATTCGCATGGTTCAGCTTCTTCAGTGACTGGCGTGAGAAAAAAAGGTAAGACAAAGACATTCAGTGTTTGCAATTATGAATCAGAAAATGCCAGAGGAAACAGTTTAGGGACTTTCATCTCTGGAATAACTGCAGCCCAAAATGAAACTGTCCCCTAACCTGTCCAAAGCATCCTTACCTTGACCTCTCTTAGGTTCATACATTCTTCCCATGAATAAAACTTCCTCTTCATTCTGCGGATGAAACCAGACATTATTTTTGGAATGCAGATCAGATATGCATCAACTAAAGAATAGAAGATATCACCTTGGCGGGGCATATACATTACACCCAACATACAGTAGAGTCACTATCTTTACCAAATTCCTTTGTGTGTCTCCATTAATAATTCAGCGTCTCTAATTACAGCTCATTGTTGCGGTATGTGTGACTATGTACATTGAAAGCACACAGCAGCCGGTATACGGGACACCTTTACGATCGCTTATCAGATCAACGTTACCTTTCCCTCCGACTGGACTTATGTAAGAGTTACAGAATGAGCAGATATCTTTCTTCCTCTTCCCTGGCCACCTTCCAGTTTCGTCGGTCCCCTCCACAATGTCAGCAACCTGACACACCTCTACTTTCACTCCCTTTCACCGTCACCACATGTATTGTCTTGCATGGTAACCGAATGATCAACCGGTGGACGCATCTCCCCGGTTTCTCATCTATTATTGAACCGTGCTACCATGCTGCTGAAACAAGGGCGTGTAAGTTGGTTTGTTTGCCCCGGTGATGGCAGGAAACAAGTAGTCAGGCACTTTGAATTTATTTGAATATATTTGTCCGGTGTCTAGTTTTAGACTATTTCTGAAGCCCAGCTGCTTTGTAAAAACCATTTGGGTTTATAGTTAACATACTTGTACAAATGTGTGTATCGAAACTTTCAGTTACTGTGAGGAACTTTTAACTGATTATGAAACAATCTCAATTTAAAACTGATGCCTCTATATGACCTACATGAGTAAACGAGACCATCAGGGAGAAGTTGGCTATTTTTATAGTTATGCTTGTCATCGCTGCAACTGGGTCAGATTCCGCACAAAATGAGACAAAATCATGTATACCAGAAACCACTTAAGACCCAGATTAATCAATAATGACGCTGGAGACCCAGGCTGGATTGCTGGGTCCGTTGGAGGGAAGACATGGGAGAACCAGAACCTGGATTGCATGGGGGAGACTGCCAGACCATGCTGAAGTAAAATGAGAGGTTTTCTAAAGGGAGTCTGACTGTTCCTCATTTATTTAAACAAATACATCATAAACTCCCTACTCTAATGTTTTCTAATTCAAATATCACATTATTCCAAATTGAATTTCTTGCTATAATAATGTGATTATATGTTGGGGATGTTTAATGGTGCTTTTATATAATATATTCACTTTAATGTCAAGTTTGTCCATTCCATTAACTTATCATATTGTCATGCTTTAAAAAAAAGAGAGACTATATTCAAATTTAAAAAATGATCAACATCCTTACCTTTTGATGGCCACCAGTTCTCCAGACTCATTGCTTCTCCCCATGAGCACGCTGCCATAGGTGCCATCACCCAGCTGCTTCAGGGTGGTGTAGCGATTCATTATCCCTCAAAACAGTGTCATCAGCTTGTTAATGTTCCTTCTTTATAAAAAAGTTGCGGAAGCGCAACGCAGATGCACTGATCAAAAGTCTTTCGTCCAGAAGAGTTCTGTTCCCAGGAGGAAGGATGTTCAGTCGGTCAGTAAGCCACGACGCTCACCAATTCTTGAAGTTCCAAACTCATCATGCATGAAGTGATCCATCACCCAAGAGCTTGGATCCTGGTGATGTAGGTCAGCCAAGAGTTGACACCGTGCCTTTGCGATCCTTCGGTGAGAGTAAAGGATTAAATATCAGCAGATACATACATCTCACAACAGTTAGAAGCTTTACCCACTCCTTGAAATCCCCACATAACAGGATGTATTAATAGATCTGAGGACAAAGAAACGCCAGGACCACTTCTTGTTTTTCCCTCAGTGAGGAGGATTAGGTGTGTGTCTCACTAGTAGGAGGCTCCAACATGGTCACCCAAGGGAGATGACAAAGGCAGCCCTAGGCAGATTAGGCCAACAGGGACATAAATAGGATGTTACATCACCATCATGCTTACCAGCAACCACTACCTTCCCCAAGCACCCTTCCTGGAAAGAGGATTTGATTGACGCCATAGTAATCACACCTATGTTTTGTGTATTGTATTGTGTATTTTAAACGACAGGAGCAAAAACAGACTCAGGTGACATATTTATTGCAAATATTAAAATGTAGACACATAATCTAACCAACAAAAGCCTAAGGACTTGAAAACGTAAGTGAAGCGCAGCAGAACCTGTCAGCAAACCAACCTGCTGTGAAATGCATTCGCAGGTTAGCCAAGGGGAGCTAAAGGAGATTAGTGTCATTTCATTGAATAGGGACAGGAACTCACTCCAAAGACAATGTCCGAATTGGATTTAGCTGATGACTCATCAGTGCAAATACAAATAGGGAAATTATTTCAGATGTATACTTTACTTTTTCCACTGAAAAGTAGAAATAATTTCTGTAAAAATATTGCTTGATATCCCAGTCTCGCTGAAACAATAAGCAATAAGACAAGTCAGAGGACTACTGGCTTGTACTCAGCTTTCACATATGGCAATCTGTTGTTGGGGGGATTTAAAGGGAATTAAGATGCAGCCTATCCAGGCCACATGCCATTAGGAAGCTATTTAAGGTCAATCATATTGAAACCCCCATGGAGACTCACCTCACAGTGGAGAGGAAACAGAGTATGTTGTTTTATGTACTTCTAAATGTCATAAGGCAGAAGTAACATAACTGTCATAACGTTACACATAAAACTTTAAACAAATACGTCAACGTACAGTACGCAGCTGTGACGGGATTAGCCCAAAACATACAGTGTAGCTCATCAAGAAAACATCCGAATGAGAGAAAATGTGTTGACATGTCTCATGTCTCTCAGCCGTCTGAGCTCAGACCTGCGATTCTTCTTTCTCCTACAGTTTTAAACTCACCATTTCGGGTTCTAGCTCCTTCCCTCCGTTCTCTAATCGCACGACGTTTCTTCCCTTCAAATTCACGTATAGTATCCAAGCCTAGCTCCTACGACAATGTTTGTTTGTGTGAGTGAGTGTGTGTGTGTGTGTGTGTGTGTGTGTGTGTGTGTGTGTGTGTGTGTGTGTGTGTGTGTGTGTGTGTATGTGTGTGTGTGTGACTGCTGTCCATGGAAACGCGCACACAAACGCGACGCTTGTTTAAGTTGCCAGGCGATAAGTTGGCGCAAGGCTTTGTGGGACTGCGGAAGTGCAAAAACCTTTAATCAAGTTGGGAACTGAATGAAATTGAACTTGTGGGTGATAGCAATATTCTGTGGAGTAGCTTTGCACGGTTCGTAAATTGTTTAGAGTATATTTAATATTCAGCCTACAGGAAGCGAGAACCATAACCACAGGTGAGATTTGTTCTTTATAAACAAAATTATACAGACCTAAAATGACGAAGATGAATCATTTGGTGCAAACACATAGCTGCTTCACTTGGGAGAAACCTGAAAATGAAAGCATGTGTCCCCCAGAGCATTCACAACACGAACGTTTGAGACGACAATAAAAAGTGACACGAGTGAGAGCTCTTTCCTTCGCCTCCTCTCTGGACAGTGGTAATTCACGTGCTGCACCAGTAGATGGAGCTGTCGGGCTGTGTTTTTTCCTTTCATGTCTGCTGGTGCGGTGCATTTAAATAGTTTAAAAAATGTTAATTAGCTATTTAAATTGGCCTATGTTTCTGTGTAGACCAACAGTCTAATAATAATGCTAAACCAGACCTATATGCCATTTCCTACTCGACCATTTAAAGTATGCATACTGAATACATGATAGACTAGAATGAAGCAAAGCATCCACACCCGACATAGAAGCAACAACGTTAGCCTGTGTGGGGGCCTACGTTTGCGTGTTTGCGTGTCCAGAGGGTGGTCTTCACGCACTCGCATGCACACAACTGACAGGTAAAGCCAAGCAGCAGGAGAAGGGGGGGATAACAAGTGCAATGTTGCTGTAAGAGGATTATCAAGGTCGTTAGCCACCCGCCGCTCTGTCTTGTCAACGGATGCCTTGGTTCGCCGGTTGGAAAACGGTCCTGCTGGATTCTGGGGCGAGTCGGAGGACGTTATTGAAACCGGGCCCATGTGTAGCATACATTAACCGTGACATTGCAAGATGAAGCGCGGTAGTTTTGACGTGTTGGGAGCGCGCGGAAATCCGCTACCGGGATTGCATGTGCGCCGGAAAGCGGTTTCCCGATAGGGGGGGTTTTGTTGACGGGCTGTTTCTGACATGAGGACGCGACCCGCGGGGATCGGCAATGTCAACGCCGACTGGATGGGTTCTCTCCCCTCCGAGCTCAGCGCCATGCCCCTCAAACACCTCGCTGTGCCAGGTGAGCCTGTCTGTCTGCGTAAAGGTGGTCGGTGTATTTTTGGAAGGATAACAACGAAGCTGCACCTGTGATTTATTTTTTTATTTTCTCATCATCATCATCATCTCCTCTCTTCCAGGGTCCCATGATTCCTTCACCTATTGGGTGGATGAGCGCGCCCCCGTGGGACCAGACCAGAAGGTATTCGTGAAGTACCTCGCCACCATGTTCAGCGTCTTGGCCAAGAAAGTCATGGTGAAGTGGTCCATGACCCAGGTACTGAGTTCAGATCAGGGACACGCACACACACGCCCAACCATCTCTGGAGCCAAGCAGCTTGCAGATGGCATCTAAACATATCTATTTCGGGCAGATTTAGAAAAGTCTGTGCATTTTTACAGCGTAACAGATGTTTGGGTTTTGCAACCAGTGGTTATCTATAATGTAATTTGCGATGTTTTGTGTTCCTAGAATCTGACATTCAAAGAGCAGCTGGAGGCAGGAATTCGCTATTTTGATCTCCGGGTCTCCTCCAAACCAGGCGAGCCTGGGAACGAGATCTACTTCATCCACGGCCTGTTTGGCCACAAGGTGAGCAGAGGAGTTCTTACATTAAAATGTTTCATCATTAGGTCCCAGCCTTATCATTGTGATTAATTATGTTTTATTTCATCTGTAACAGTCCAGTATCTTGTCAGTGGTTCGCTCCAAGTAGTTTCTCACCAATAGACCTCAAGGTTTGATGCAGCGAATGACCTCCGACCTTTCCCTCTGTTCTCCCCCACAGGTGAGCGACGGCTTGTTAGAAATCAACTCTTTCTTAAGCAGACACAGGAAGGAGGTGAGAAGCACTCTTAATAATAAAACACAATTTCAAGAAAAGCACACAAGCGGCCCACTAACTCGATTTTGATCGTTTTTAGGTCGTGTTCCTCGACTTCAACCACCACTATGCCATGGGCGCGGAGCATCACGTGTACCTCATCAGCATGCTCCAGGAAGTGTTTGGCAGTAAGCTTTGTAACAACTGTGCAGTGGAGAGCATCACCCTGGACCGCCTCTGGCAGAAGAAACACCAGGTGAGACCCGGATGCCTCCATGAAAGTGCACGTACAACATTTCACAACAAATGTTCTCCACTTACAACCGGAATCTTTCAGAGGATTAACTCCAGTGATCTCAGACCGTTTAAAGCTCACATACACGTACGAGTAAAAGCGGCGTGGAGATGTGTGTTTGTTGGCCGGCCCACCTAACCTCTGTGGTCGGGTAATCCCTTGCCGACTTTCCTGGACAGGTATTAGTGGTGAGCATCATCCCATTAACACTTGTTCCATTTTTACTTCCTCTACATTTCTTCCTTAATTTCCTCGTCTCACCCACATCGTCTTCTTCTTTCTTCATTCTCTTCTTTTTATTTATTAATATGTGGATGCGCAAAGTTCCACATGCACACGTGTGTGTGCGTGTGTTTGTTTGTGCTTCCTCTCTTTTTTTTGACACAATTATTTCTATGTCTGCATGGTTCTATGTGCATGTCTGTGTCTCATTGTCATTCTATTAGTTTGACTCCTGCTCCTATGCCCCTAATCTGTGACTGGCTTAGTTGGCGAAGGAGAAGGAGAGAGAGAGAGTGTGTGTGTGCTGAGCAGACAGAGGAGAGACAGTAGAGGAGGACGGATTTACACAATTACCAGCTTAGACTCTTATCTCATTGTTTCACTGCTAAATCCCTTTGGTAAAGAGTAAAATAGTCACACCGACATTCAGCAATCGATATAATGTGTCCTGCTGAAAAGTCAGTGTTTCCAATAAGTGTGTAGATATTACTGTAAGTATGGAGAATTATACTTAACAGGTTTTGGGGTTGAGGCTGTTAATATGAGGTATGTAATCTATTTTTATAAACTTATCTACTTACTGTCTTATCTTTTTCTCCTCAGGTGATTGTGTTCTACCATCATCCCACAGCTCAGGGCATTCCTGTCATGTGGCCTGGGAACAAGATCCCCGCTCCCTGGGCGAACACCACCCAACCCAACAAGCTCACACAGGTCAGACAACAACACAGGCTGGAAAAACCGCTCACGGAAAATAAATATAGCTATCTGTGATTCGCTATTTCCACACGACGGAGGATTTAAACTAAAACAATCCGCAATTTAGACGTTAATTCCGATGTGTCATGCCCCCACTACCCACTTGTCTCTCATCAAGGGGTGATGGAGATTACGTCTGTTGTGTTTGACACTGTTTCCTGTTTGATGTTCTCCTGTCTAGTTCCTGGAAACGACCCTGAAGGAAAGAGCGGAGCAGGGCTGCTTCCACGTGTCTCAGGCCATCCTCACACCCAGGGTCAACACCGTGGCCAAGGGGCTGGTCTGGGGGCTCCGCAGCTACCTGGTGGAGAGGTCAGTCACTACGTTCGGGTGTCATATGGGGGTGGTGGCTGAGGGATTGTGGCTGTGGGCATTTATTAATATGGCAACTGCTATGGTGGTTTTAAACATTCGTTTTACTTATGACTTACTTTGAAACGTGCTTAGGACTGATATGGTTTAGATGGAGGAATCCAGCCCAAGTGTGTGACCATGTATGTGCCCATGCATCTTTAAACCCTGTCCTCTTCTCTCATGCTCAACTCTATTTAATTACTTTAGTCTGTGGCCAGTAGGGGGCAGTACAGTAAGTGCTACTAATGCTGCAACAAAGAGGATTGTCATCTTTGCAAATGCCCTTGAAAAAGGACATTTCAACAAGAGCAAACTAAATGGAGAAACATCACAGTAATAACCAGATCATTGTAAAAAAAAAAAAAAAAACATTTTAGTGAATCACACTCCAACCACTGTGTCATCACATTTCTTTTTAGCAACATTGGCATTTCATGATTTATTCTTGAAATGCATAAAAGTGTATATATATTTTTTTAAATTCTTATCATTAATGATTAAATGAAATAAATAACCTTGGCCATCTGCCTCTGGCTGCAGATGTGTGTTGCTGTGTGTTCACATCACGCTGCACCATCCAGACAAGAGCATGATTTCCTGAAGGAAGCTAATTACAGTTGTACAGCTATCGGTGCTAATGCTTCCCTGTGATTGGTGCAGCTGTTTCCCAGCTACAAGACCAGTGATGTGACTGGCTGAGAAGTCATTACTTCTGATGAAGGCCTTTGTGTAGTAGCAAAACCAACATGGGTGTTTGATCCTATTTTATAACAGATTGACTACCTCTATAAAAAGTCTGTCTAAGCATGCATCTTCAAGTTTGACTTCTCAGTTACAATATTCTGTCACTTCACTGCTTTATTTTACTAAGGATTAGCTATAATCCTCTTTATCCATTCCCAAACTATGGAGGATCAAACAGAAGCCCATTTCGTCTCTCAGATAAGAGATCTTATTCCCGAAGCAAGGACTAAATGATCCGCACAAACTTTAGCAGTCATCCAGGTCGTCCAGGCAAAGCTTTAAGTGGAAATGACAGCGGAAATCCTGACTTAGAGTACATACCCACCGTACCCTTGAAGGAGAGCGAAACGGCTACTGATGTTGGGGTATAAAACTCCTGAACGGTCTCTCCGGCGAGACAGGAGGTGGCCTAATTTTGCACTTCCGAGGAAATGTGATTGTTTATCGCCGCTGGATAAACACGGGGACTTCCTGGTTTTGTTCTGCTGTCGGCTCAGACGTGGTGGAGAATTTAAGGGTGTTGGAAGTACAGAGTCATGGCATGTGTTTGTGTGTGTGTGTGGGCGCCTCTCTGCCCAGATTTAAAACAGAAAGTGTTTGAATGCAAAGGAATGACTGTGAGACAATAGTGGCAAAGTAGTCTCTCGCTGACAGACAGACACAAACATCACCCCCTTTAACCTTTTTTTTTCTCCATCTGGTGTATTTTCTCCCACATTCTAAAACTGTATCTTAAAAAACTTATCTGCAGCCTTTATAATATTTGAGACACTCAACAATGAACAACTGATTATATTATAGCCATGATATAAACCTTTCAGAGACAGAAACTTTAAATTTAACTTTCAAGCAGCAGCATTTTCAGTGTAAGGAAAAACGTCTGTAATCGTTCTTCTAATACACACTTTCTTCCTTGGTGGCTCTAGAAACCTGCCGGCCATCATGTCCTGGGTCGAGGCACAGAAGCCGGGGGCGGACGGGGTCAACATCATCACCTCTGACTTTGTGGACCTCACTGACTTTGCCAACATTGTCATCAGACTCAACAACCTGCTGTTGTCCGAGCAGGACCGCAAACCGAGATGACGCACGTTTGCACAACAGGACAAATGAGCGCTGACCCGCGGTGTGGTGGAGGTCGGAGGGCAGATTCCTCCACCGTTGAGGGAGAACAGTTCTTACGTAATGCTGGAGGTCCCTATGAAGTTAGTCTGCATAACAATGTTATATTGCTTTCATAAGGACTCTTTTTTATGATCAGCTAGCAAATAGGTATTTCGTTAGCTGACAATGTTTCACTGCCTTTCTCAAGGACACTTCAAGGTACACAGGGATAATATGTGAAACAGCGACCCTCTAGACCCTTTTTCATCACAGTTTCGGGTTCTGATGACTTTCTCGCCTCCAATATCATCAAAAGAAGGAAAGAAGCTGTGAGGTCACAGTGAGGATGTTTACATTCCCTTTTGGGGAAAACTGGGAACATACCATGATGTTACTATCTAAAGACATGGCAGCTCAGATAAGCATGGAGAAACCTGTGACCTGGACGGTGATCATATGACTCAGGGATTTCTCTTACACCGTTACATCTCAAATATCAAAATTGTTGTGATATTTGAGCTGATTTAATGTTTTGATCACATCACAGATTTGTTTTAATGATGGTGCAAGCCGGGATCATGTATTGTATGATTATTTTACTTTTTGAAACACTGTTTGCATAGGACTATCAGAACGTAATGAAAATCGGTACAAGTATGTTATTTACACATTACTGATGCATCCTGCATTATGTCCGAGGACTGCGAAAGCAAATCTCTCGACGTGATGCCAGTGGAATTTGTTTACATTGCTGCCAATAATGAAAATGACAGGCTGCAGTATTTTTGTTTCTATGCTAAGCCACGCCACGCGTGGTGGAAAAAGGAGCCCGCTGTGCCAACACTGTCTCGTTACATATCGTTGGGCTGTAAAGTTGAACTAGAGATGCAAACAGTGGCACCGTTAAAGGAGAAGCCAAACTATGTATGGAACGTGTGTCACGCAGCTTCACGTGTATGTTTATAGTCATTTTTGCTGCATATTATTTTCACTTCCGTTCTTTAACTAGAGATGCGGAAATAGAAACAATTTCCTGGGACGATAAAAGTAATGAATGTGTGAATGCACAGAAGAGCATTTACAGTATAGAGTATATGAGCATGTCCAGCATGTCTAGTCTGTGGCAGGCTCCATAAAGCAGACCTTACATACATGTAGATATAGCAGGGGGGGAAATGGCCAACGTATTGTAGTCAGAAATGTGTGTGATTGTGTGTGTGTGTGTGTGTGTGTGTGTGTGTGTGTGTGTGTGTGTGTGTGTGTGTGTGTGTGTGTGTGTGTGTGTGTGTGTGTGTGTGTGTGTGTGTGTGTGTGTGTGTGTGTGTGTGTGTGTGTGTGTGTGTGCTTTGTGGGCCCAGTGATTACTATGCATGACATGGACAGTACGGCACTGACAGGAGCCATGCATTCCTGTGGTCAGAGTAGGGAATGAGAGGAGGAGAGGGAGGCTGCGGAAGAAGATTTAAAAAGCAGAGGCAGTGGGAGAGCAGAGAAAGTTCAGCTGGAATCACAGAAGGAAAGAAATGGAGTCTGCAGAGACAGAGAGAGATCTGAACAGCTGTTATTCTGTTTCCTTCAACAGCAGCATCATCTAACAGGGAAGTAAAATGGCTTTGTTTTCACATCAACTCGACCCTTCTTCTTCTTTTTTTTTTTTCACTCCCTGACTCAACTTGTGTGAAATTGCCTGTGCTGTCCAGGCCACATTGTTGACATGGTTTGTGGTCACCAAGCATTGCGATGCTCACACACCCCAACACACACACACACACACAGTCACAAGCACAGGCACTTTAATTGTGGAGTAATTACACATACCACGGCAGGCAAGTGGGAGAACGGAGAGAGGCAGCTCCGACTGATGGAGAGCATTCCTCTGTTGTTTGGATTGGTCCTCTCTCTCTCACACACACACACACACACACACACGGTCAGTTATGAGGTCCCACTCGTGCATGGTGCGAATTTGTTAAATGAAGATGTGAAGCTATTCTCAGAGAGCCATTTATGTCATCCTAAAAAAAAAAGTGATTAAACTGCAAATACACTGGTGAGTAAACGGAGTTTCAGTTAATTTAACCACTGTCATATCCCTGGTGTTAAGTGATGTCAGTGACCCGAGTGTGTCCATTACACACAGACGTGTTAGTGTTCCCTTTTAGACCCCGATGACACAGTAATGAAGCAGCTGTGAAAACAGACGACGCGGTATCTCATGACTAACCTGCCTCAGACAGAAGGTGGGGTGAGTTAAAAGAAAGAGAACGACTTGACAAAACGTGTCGAGGTGCAGCAGCAGACGACGAGATGAAAGAGCACCTCGCTCGCCCCTCAGGCCACAAACGGTGTCGGTGTCGCGCAATTATCTGTCATTAAGAACCGATTTAAAAAGCTTGTGGGTTAAATCGTTTTTTTAACCCACACAAATCCTCAAAGCTCTGCCTCAGTTATGAGACCAGGTGTTTTCATGGAAGAATGTAGTGTGTCTAAATGAGACTGTGCCTCCCACCTGAACTCCGGTTGGAGTCCCTCTCCAAACAGCTCCAGAGTTCCTGCTCAGCCTCCTGGGGGTCACATGGGAGTTGCGGAATTCACTCGGGAATGCTGTCAAACAGTCCGGTTGCCCTCTCAAACCCACGGCCTCTGATGTCACTGGGGTAGTTTAGCGGCTCTCATGCTAGCAAAGTGACCGCGGCGGCACAATAGCTTCTGGAAACACTTGACAAGAAAGAAAGTTAAAAGGAACTGCAAGACCATTTCACGGAGCATTACCCAGATAGTATTTAGCTGTTCCTCTGCATGTGTTATTGTTAACCCAAGATCTAAAATGACCAAAAGGCCCACATGACATGTCCCCATATGGAAGCAAATGTCTGATGTTGGTTGCATTCGGTTGATAGCAATGACGAAAGTGAATGGAAGTCCAATAAACTCATTGCACTGTGGGTTCGGCCAATAGTGCGTCAGCTCCTTTGTTCTTCTCCTTTATCCGTGTGATAACGGAGAGATTTTGGTTTGTGAACTTTATGCAGTCCATTGTGTTGGTTCATTCCCTTTATTGACTCTCTCTTGGCCAGTAGATCTCCACACATACCAGGTGTCAGAGAGCCGAGGAGCCGTGGAGAAAGTGGAGCTATCTTCCTGTTTATCCAGAAAGGGATCCATGCAGTGCCTGAGAGATAAGATAATCCTGCTGCCATGGATGTGTGTGTGTGTGTGTACATGTAGGCAAAACCTTCCTTGGCCTCAGTCCTGACCAGAGGACCACTTTCAAGACGACATCTATCATTTTCCCAGCCATAAGAGCACACCATGCATCACGCTTCAGTTGCGGTTCGTGTGCACAGCCTAAACAAAACTCTACATGACTTAAGGTCGTATTATAGTTGTGCGTGATGCATGTTGTTGTTTTATGTAACGTCTTTTATGAAGTGTGGAGAATGCACCAAACCTCTGCCAAATTAAAATGACCTACCTCTGATAGAGAACTGCTGGCATGTTCTGCACGGTGTCTTCAGATGCATGACCGTACACGTAGAGATTTTACAGATGGTGCACACATGACTTATGCGGAGATCAGCCTGCCGCCGCTTAGATACCCACAGTTCCACATGTCTAATAGCACCAAAGACAGGATGTTTTATAAGGGTAATTGAGACACTAATTACTAGTTACATGTTTTTCATTTTTTCTTTTTGTGTGTTGGTTGTTGTATTTTCCAGCCTCACAAGTTCATACAAATAGGCTTTCTAATAGGTCTATCTCATGTCATCTGAATAGGGTTTTTTTTTCTCACAAAGGAAGGCAAGTGCATAAACCTTCATCGTTCAACTGAATCCAACTGCCTCCTTCATTATATGAGTTATGCCAGTTTGTTTGTGCACCAGTCTGTCTCCATAGACTGCATGAATCCACGCCGTCACTGTAAGGACTGCATTGTGTCAGGAGAACAGAGAGTAGACTGCATTCCTGTTGTAATATCATTAGCTAAACATGCTTCTTATCGTGGGTTTTTTTTTTATCATTGCTGCCAAGTCTGAAAGAATGCTCTATACCTCTCTCTCTCTCTCTCTCTCTCTCTCTCTCTCTCTCTCTCTCTCTCTCTCTCTCACTCACTTCCTCCTTGTTTTTCTCCTTTTATCCCTCCGTCCTCTTCTGTCCCTTGTCTTTGACTTCTCTCTTTGAGCCGGTGAGAATGAGAGGTCAAGTCTAGGTGGTCTGTTAACACCTGCACATTATGCTCTGTGTGGGTGAGTGTGTTTTGGAGAGAGAGAGAGAGAGAGAGAGAGAGAGCGGGCGAGAGAGAGAGAGAGAGACTCCCTCCCCTTGTTGTCTCTCCAGCTCCACTTCCAGCTGTTGCTGCATTCCTCCACACGTCGCAATTGGCTGAGGCCGCCGGCTTTTGTACATTTATGTACGTTTAGACTGTGTGTGTGTGTGTGTGAATGTGTGTGTGTGACAGAAGTGCGCTATCTCCTACACATCCACAGGTTGCTCATGCTGCACAGGGAATGTATTCGCTGTCGAGGAAGAGACTGCGATCACAGTGAGGGCAGAAGTGACAGAATATCTCTGGGATCTTGGAGCATTTGCTTTCTGCGTCCTTTTGTGCACGATGACAGAAGTGGCCAGTCCTGCCTCACTAATGGTAAGCACATTTTTATATGGAACAATTGCAGAAATCCCATTTCTTTTTATGGTCCAATTTTTAAGTTATTTAAAGTGTTGTTGTTGTTTCAGCAGCCACTGGTGTTTAATCCACAACTCAGGGAGTTCTTTACACTGTTGTTAATTAAGTGAGCTGTGCAAATATCAGCTAAATCTTATCCGGCTTTAATACAGATTTTGTTCTCGGCAAATAAAAGACAGCGATCGTTTTGTTTGTTTCTGGGCTACTGATTAAGTTGGCCAGTTCAGAAATATGTGCCCATAAGTGATCCCATTCAGGATAAACACACAGAATAAAGACAAATTAAGACACACTTAGAAAAAATAAGTTAGTTTCGCCTGCCTTTTTTAATTTGGAACAAACCCACAAATTTAAGTAAATACAACACATATACTTAAGTAGATATGAAATAAACATCACTTAAAGGGACAGTTCACCCCAAAATCCAAACTCCATATCCTTACCTTGATGTTCATCGATCTAGATCATTTTGGAGTGAGTTGCCTTTTTGACAATATCACCCTACTCTCCAATATAATGAGACTGCATGGCACTCAGAAGCAGATTTATATATTTTTTTTCTTTCAACCGTCGTTACACCATGAAACTACATGAATTATCTTGAGTAAACCGGTCGTGATGTCTTGAATGAGACATTGCTGTTTTCAAATGTGTTTTTGTGGCTTTGAGAACCACAACCTGAGTGCCATTCATTATATACAAGAGAAGGCAGACATCTCTATACCTCCGATATCTCCAAAACTAGATAACTCACAATAAAACAATCTAGACTGATAAATAGCACTACGGGTAAGAGGAAAGAACTGTCCCTTTAAGACTAATAGTTGTATTTGGGATTTCTTTAAGTAAGATCAACAAGGCTGATGTCCTCGACGTTCATATGGAAATATTATAGATGTTTATATTATGAGGCCTTTAAGAGTGATTGACTGAGTTTTGAAGGTAGGATATTGTTTGTGTAATAAGAGCAAACCCCAAACCGAAGGAATACCTTAGTGGATCAGTCCATGACACGAGCTAACATGAGGTCATTGAAGCACTGCGTGTTGCTTCCCCTCCGGTGCAGCCAATCACGTGGAAGTCGACCAAGGTATTGAAGAGACCAGACCACGTGGCAATATTCAGAAATGTTAGTACCTCGATCACCCCTGGCAGAATCTTAAATATGGACTAAGAGTGTGCATGTCTCTGGTATGCGAGCGTAAAAGGAATGGTATTACATTGGGCCCTGCGTATCTAAATTGATCTGACAGTGCATTACCTTTGACTTCCCAGTGAGGAAATGATATACGATGTTAGACTCATGTGGAGTCGGTCTTGTCAGTTATGTGGAAACAAGTTGTGTGCTGCATATTATGGCTGCAGAGTGTAATTCTTAGGTTGCGGAGTTGTGTTTGCTGGGTTCGACCACAGCGGTTTACCCAGATAGCAACACGTCATGTGTAGTGACAGATGAACATTTAGAATGGTAAGCTGTATGTTAAGATAATTAGAGCTGTCAGGTTGGCTCTGGTCATGATGCAGAAACCAAGAGGATACAACTGTTCTTGTACATACCTATGCTGTTATCAGATACTAGTGTACCAGACCGAAAACGAAAGGATATAGGATTATAGGATTATATAATATATATATTTCCACTGTCCGTTTGACAGGTATATGCTTGGATTGACGTCAGTGCAGTATAGGATTTGTTTGGAGGATTTGAGGAGATTTTTTTTGGTCCACCAGTAATCTATTTCCCTTAATCTCTGGATTCGTATATCCCTATTTTTATTTTATATTGTTTCCTCGACACACTGTTTATCTAAAAGTCCATCGTTCTGACCTTCCTCTTTTCTTCTTCCTCAGCAGTCACAGTTGATTTCAGCATGTGAGCTATGCTAATGTGGATTATATGTCCTTCTACCTTCCTCATCTCTCTGTCATATCCGGCCCCTCAGAAACCCAAACATCAGTTGATCCCCTCCATATGGCAGTAAAGGTAATCAGGGCTTTTCCAAAGAAACACACACCCTCGATAGAAATCCAAGTTAGATTTCCTCCAACTTTGAGTCAGCTGCAATAACAATGGACTTTCTTTCCTGTGAGGATCTTGCATTTGGTTAAATGATAGAAGAAGGGAAAAAAACACTCATAGGAGTGTGAGAGAGTTGGAGTTGGAGAACAATGCAGCTGGATGTGTGTTGTGTTTTATCAGGGGCTCAAGGTTAAGTTGGGTTAATCAGCTTGGAGGGTTTTTACAAGAGCACACACACACACACAACACAACACAATCAAAGACACGTGTTGGAGGACATTTAAGGGTTTCTTATATGGACAAGTGGCAGAGAAAAGCAGCATTTTAAGTCCAAAAGGAAAGCATACACTCATGTGTGTGAGAAGGGAGGAGGATAACCCTATTTAGCCCTATGAGTTGCTCTATGAGAGGGACACAGAGAGAGGGACTCCATATTAAACAGCATCTGTGATACAATGCTGGCTTTGTCAGGTGGGAGGAGGAGAGGGTAACGCTGGAATGTAAGGGGAGGGGATGTGCGTAAGAGACAGAGGGATGGAGAGTGATGAAGGCAGAGAGAGGAGTGAAACAAGCATTAAGACAGCATTTAAAGCTTAAATGGCAAATGAATTGCATCAAGAGCACGGGACACAGATGAGAAGACAATTTAAACAAATAAGGTAATATCCAAAAATAAGAGACTGAGAGCCCATGAGAAGAACAAATATGTTTAGTGATTAAAGGAGCTGACATGCACAATCACACCATGTGACACTCAAACATGCACATAAACACTATACAATATATATTAAGCACATAAACTTAATTATACTACTACTACATACTCTACACCACATTATTACTGTATCATAGACACTTGTTTCCAAAAGCAGCATTTTGGAAACGATTGGTTAACACCTATTGAGTCGTTTTGTTGGGTTCTCTCCGGGTTCTCCGGCTTCCTCCCACAGTCCAAAGACATGCAGGATGGGGATAGGTTCATTAATGACTCTAAATTGCCCAAATTGTCTCTACATGTCAGCCCTGTGATAGACTGGCGTCCTGTCCAGGGTGTACCCCGCCTCCGCCCAATGACAGCTGGGATCGGCTCCGACCAATGAGTAAAGCTGTGCACTCCTCAGTAACTGAAACTCGCGTGCTGCTCTTTGCAAAAGGGTCTTTTGAGTGTTAAACCAGCCAAATTGTATTTCTATAGCAAGTGACAGCCTAACACTCATTTTGACAGCAGTTAGATGGAGCTCCTTTAGTTGGTCAATCATCTTGTGGAGCTGCCTGCCTTGAAACTCTCTTGCCTAAGGGCGATGGAAGCCACTTCAATAAAGCAGCCATGCACTGAAGAAGCAGATGGCCGGCATCCAATACTTGCATTAAAAGTAAAAAAAGAAGACTCCTGATGATTTGTCTGTTGCAACTTCAACTCTTTTATCCTTGTTGCTATTGTTATAGATGTTGCGGCACTTATATTAACAGCTTAACTCAGCTCATATCTCCAAGATACCCCACAATTCAATATCTTTAACATTATTCCAAGCATTGCAAACGAGAGAATTTGGTATATAACATCCAGACAAACATTTCAAATGTTTTGTCTTTATTTTTTTATGAACAACTGACATATTAAAGATCATGACCTTGCACTTTTTAACAGCACACTTGCAAATTATTTAACTGTCCCAACTCATGCCATTGGGTCCAAATCCGTGTCATGTGGTTATGAGAAACAGACAGCAACAACAATGCAGAAGGTGATTGAAACAGAAAGAAAGGCAAAACAGATATGGAGGAAATAGAAACAGAGGAAGGAGAGAGGCATTAGGACCGAGAAAATAAAAAGGATGAGATAAAACAGTCAGAATGCTCGATCTGTCCTTCTGGTTTAACGAGTCCTCTTCCATAACCCCTCTTTTTTGCATCACTCCCCTTTTCTATCTCAGTCTCCAGATGTTGGGCATACTTAGCCTTTTGGGGAGACTCAGCTGTCCTGCAGATGGGATCAAAGAGAGTTTGTGTATGCGTGCACTGTTTTTGTACTTTAAAAACATTATATGTATGAAATTGTTTTGGACAGTTTTCAATTATTGAAAGGGCTAGTTCAGGAATACATCTGATTTTAGGATTCAAGGAAGTATTAACTGTGGGTCAGGGCACAGGATATTTTCATAATTCATAAAATATCAATTCATGAAATTTCCTTTGAAACCGTCCCCGGTCTTTGATTCCGTTCTAGTGAGTTTGTGATGAGAAGTTGAAGTTCATTCTTCTGGACTTGCTTTCCCTCTTCAATGATGAAACGCTGTGCACTTTAACAGTTGTCATGTGTTTAAAGTAGGGTTTGGCTAAAATGTTAGCGTGGAATTGAACTCATTCTGCATTAGCATTCTTTGCTCTCAATGGGTGCATGTCTTATCATCTTTATCAAGTAAATATGCTGCCAATGTACTGATCCAACAAAGGGAGCAACATTGGCATTCATTTGGATTCCTGTTTCTGGCCACCTGATGAATGTTCTTCCCATATTAAATCTCTTTTAGCTTTGTTTTGGTCTCCACCGACTCCTTAAAATGAGCGAAGCAGCTAAATGCTCCACTATGTTCACCAGCTCATTGCTAACCTCTGTATATGTCGGCTTTTCTGCTAAAAGAAACATAGTTATGGTAATGTTGTAGGCTCTCTAACCCAGAGGCCCTGATGGCTTTAGGTTAGTTGGAGATTGTGGTGACCCCTCAGGATGCCAGAGCTGAAATCTGAAAATCTAGAAGGGGGTTGACATACCTCACTGCTCTCCTTCAACTAGAACACAGCAAGGCCAAAGGCTTGTCTTGACCTGCCCAGACTGGAGCTCCTCACCTGGTGAAAGAAGAAAAACAAAATAGAGACAGTGAGGTAGAATCATGGAGTAAATAATATTATGACAGAAGGAGAGAGTCAAGGAGGCGGGAAAGGAAATACAGGAAGGAAGTGGGAGGAAAATATAGAAAAGGAAATGTAGGGTCATTATACTCAAAACAGTCCTTGTTGGATCTCCACATTTTTCACCTTGTCCCTGCAGCACCTTTGTCTTTGTCCATCTGATGTTGTTGCCATCATTCCCCGTGTGTTTGCTGTGTCTACACTAGTGGTGAAAAAGATCAGTGGAATGTGGGGCCTCATATCTTCATGCGATAACAGAAAGAGCTGATGCATGACTTTATTTGTGGATGGTTGTGAGTGCATAGGGGTGTGTGTGTGTGTGTGTGTGTGTGTGTGTGTGTGTGTGTGTGTGTGTGTGTGTGTGTGTGTGTGTGTGTGTGTGTGTGTGTTTCAAGGCAATACGGGTGTGAAAGCAGTGAAGGAAGTGACCTCAGAGAGGAAGTTGGCGCTGAATTGGAGGAAATGGCAGAGCTGACTTTGATTTGCTCTTCCTCTGCTGGTGATTGGAGCAAAGAAAGACAAGATAGAAAGGAGAAAGATGGGGGAAGACGTGAGGGAGGGAGAGGAGAAGCGTGAGATGGATAGTGTATATTATTTACAGGATTATTACAGGATTACATGGAAAGAGAAGAGGGAGAGAGGAAGTGAGATGACAGAAGGTGGTGAAGGAAATGAGGTTGGGGTGGTTTCCCATATGCTGTAATCATCTCTGTTTTGGCGAGACGCATTTCACTCAACCATGTGTGTTGTGTGTGTGTGTGTGTGTGTGTGTGTGTGTGTGTGTGTGTGTGTGTGTGTGTGTGTGTGTGTGTGTGTGTGTGTGTGTGTGTGTGTGTGTGTGTGTGTGTGTGTGTGCTCTCACACACAAAGACTGATTGAATTGCAGGGTAGTACATGGGTTGTCCTTGGCACCAGATCTGAGTGTATTTAATCAAACATAAACATATTTTGAGGCATTTTTGATTTTGTTTTCTTTCATCTCGCTCTGTTTTGCTTCCTCTTTATAGTTTGACATTCTCTTCGTTTTATGCCAGTCTAACCCTGCCCTGCTGTTTCAGAGTTTTCTCATGGAAACAGGCTGAACATTTTTTCTTTATCGGGTACTGCACTGTCAACTAACACAAAATGAGATTAGCTGTAACACTAAAGCCCCACTAGTGTCCTCTAGAGGCTGAAATGTATATAACACCTCACAATGTTTTGATTCTTTTGTTATTCTGGGGTTTTCTTGAAGCAGATGCTTAATAAAATGGATTTATGTCCATGAGAGCATGAATGTGACCAGTGCCTTTTTAGATTATTACATGTCTGGACATTTGAGTGCCACAGGAGGAACGCTTATGGAATGTCAATACGGGGCCATCTTCTGGGGAGCATGAATGAACTCAGTGAATTCCATCAACCTCTGTGTTATATACATATATTTTGATATAAATTGAAATGTTGACTCCATACAGTGACAGAGAAGAGGTGAGGGGGCTACCAAAATATCAGGAATCATCTTCAGGGTACCATGAATGTCTAGCACAATCTGTTGGACATATGACTGCGGCTGATGGACATCATTAGCTGTTGCTTGTTGGTTGAAACACACATACATTTAAAGGACCAAGCAGTGTGATGGCAGGCCATAACAAACAAGTTGTGGGAACCCTGTTTTCATGGAACATTTCTTCCAGTTCTTCCCACTGCAAACCAGCGTGTGTGTGTGTGTGTGTGTGTGTGTGTGTGTGTGTGTGTGTGTGTGTGTGTGTGTGTGTGGGGGGGGGTTTGCGTATTTTCCTCTAGTGGTTTTTTTCTCCCCTTGGAACACTTTCACACGGAGAGTTCCTCTCATGTGGTAGCAGCTGGGCATGCAGTGCAGAGTTGTTGCCTGTTCTGTGTGTGTGTGTGTGTGTGTGTGTGTGTGTGTGTGTGTGTGTGTGTGTGTGTGTGTGTGTGTGCATGGATGTATTTAAAGTTTAGCTCAAATGGGAATAATCATTTGTGCACTTGTGTGAGCCAACTCTTGTCCAAATTGATGGCTTACATTTACAGTATCTATCTATCTATCTATCTATCTATCTATCTATCTATCTATCTATCTATCTATCTATCTATCTATCTATCTATCTATCTATCTATCTATCTATCTATCTATCTATCAAACTGTCTGTCTGTCTGTCTGTCTGTCTGTCTGTCTGTCTATAATGTACATTTGAATATAAAAACATGATTTGAAACAGACACATAAAATAATATAACGAATAAATGATAATGTGTGGTGTGAGCTGATTTCCCCTTCTGTCTCATCCATTCTGCAGGATTTTGAGATGATGTTCCAACCAGAGTCCGATCAGATGTCTCCAGTCGAACCCAAGGTGAGAGAATACACACACACACACACACACACACACACACACACACAAACACACTCACACACACAGAGTTTATTAAATGTATTAACAAATGATGGTCCAGTATTTCAGTGATAAATACATTTTGAGTCAAAATGACCTTTCTGCTCTGACTGATGCTCGTAGTCTCCACCTCTGGACCTGATTGACACGGGGAAAGGGCTGAAGGTCCAGACAGCCACTCCACATCTGGTGAGCCTGGGCAGTGGGAGGCTCAGTGTGGCAATCACCCTGCTGCCACTAAAAGAAGGTAACACACACTCCATGGGTTAGGATTACCAGGGCATACAGTAACCATTCCTCTTCCCAATTCCCTGCCAGCATCATGGAGTTTTTTAATGAATGTCATTTCTGAGTCAATCATGTAAATCTGTTACCTGTGGTGGAGCCCCCCTCATTGCCTTGTTTCCCTGCCTTTCAACGCTCTATTTCTCCCTCTTTTTGCCCTCCCCCCCGTCCACCCGCTTCATTTCCATGGTTACTGGAGAAGTGTGTGTGTGTGTGTGTGCGTGTGTGTGTGGTTGGGGGAGGCACAATAAAGTCAAGACAAGGAGCCAGCACTTCCTTCCACAGGGCTCCCTTGGACTGAAAACTCGTACTGAAACAAATTACTTCATCCGCGTCCCTGGTTATTTATTTTTATTGTCATTGGGGGTGTATTAAATTACCCTACTTACTGGTGAGGCCGCTGACTGAACCCACAGTCTCAACCATAACAAAATAAGGACAACACCACGCTAACAGACTGCAATCCAAACAGCAATAAAACAGAGAGGACTCACGCTGCACGGTTTAATGACAGTGTCAACTACAACAGAGAGAAAGCACTCGTTCCATTAAACTGAAAGAGTGGAAATACACAGTATTCATTAGAGGTTCAAAACAGTTCATGCATGGCACACACACACACACACACACACACACACACACACACACACACACACACACACACACACACAATGATTATTTATAGTGATTGCTCTGTCATCAGCCATTCAAAGGTGTCTTGCAAGCCTTCTCCCTTAATCTCTCTCTTGCTTTCTCTTTGTCTCTCTCTCGCTCTCTCTATCTCAAACACAAACACACACACACAAACATTTACGTTTATCGAATCAGAAAGGCAATGCTAGAACGTTTCCAAACACATGACAGCAAAGCGATGGGAGCAAAGATAAGGAAATCTACAACATGATATAACGAGAGACATGCTTGTAGGACTGATTATGATTATAATTATAATTCAATAGCCGGCAGACAGTAGATGGAATACTAATACAAACTGACATTAGATTACAGAATCATTTCGTGTCCTCAGATCGTACTGGCGACTCTCACATACACACACCACATGTCTTGTGTGGATTTCAAAGCTCTCATTATGTTCCTAATGCAGACAGACAGACACTCTCCTGTCCTCTCAGCCACGAGAACAGTTGAGGCGACCGCCTAAGTTATGGCAGTTGAAAAATGGTGATAGCTATGAAAAGGATTTATTCACTTTTTGAATGAATCTGTGGCCAGTAGACACATTATTACACATGTATGCAGAAGTGTGAACAAAATGTTTTACAATATTACACAGGGAATGGTATTAAAATGATGGGTAAGATAAAGTCAGCTGGGACATTTTATATATTTGTATTATTATGTTTCTTGCATAATTTCTACCACATTACCACCACCAGTTTCACAGTCCCCCAGCTCTGTGCCCCCTTCCATCATAGTGAGGAATGCCAACAATGTGAACAAGTCATTTGAGGAGAACTCAGGGTATTTCTTCTCCAAAAAACGTCGACTGAAGAAGAATAGCCAGTTTAAATTAATAACAATGAAATACCGTCTGAATGTATGTGTCACAGACCACCCTTTGAAGTTTTTATCTACTGGCGATGAGGTTTCCACAGAAACATGCAGATCTACATAATGACACTATCAAAACTATTATGTATCTTCCATAATTTGTATTTGTATGTTGCTTAATGTTCCAGGAGTGACCCGCATAGGCCGAGACGATGCTCCAATTCCTCAAGACATCACTATCCAGGGTCTGGGCATCGAGGCAGAGCATTGTCTCATCTTCAATGAAGGTTGATGTCAGTTCACTTTCCACCAAATGAATTCATAATATTGCCAGAGCTCTGAATGTAAATGTTCTCTTATCTTTCCGGAGTGGCAATTGTGTACTAAAATGTCTACCCAGTTTACATTATGTACATTGCTTGGTGTTGGGCAATGAGTCATTTAATTATGAGGCTTTCAGTTGAAAACAAATCTGCTAATGCAGCGAGTTAGTAATGAAGTAATACATGCAAGACTATTTTGCTTTGTTTAAAGATGGCCATTATAATAGATCTGCAACAGAATCTGTAAGAATTGCTATATTGCACTGGCAATCTCATTTATTTCAGGATAAATATAGGGTATAGTGAACCCTTTTAGGACATTTCTCAGCGTATTGTGTGAATGAAAGGCAATTATCACTGAAGAGTCAAGGAGAGGCCGAATGAGTGATTACACTCCTTATGTTTTCTTTTTCCTGTGTGATACGTCCTGTATAATTACTACGCTAAGCAGTCAGACCCAAGCCTTGACAAGACAGAAATAGCATGGCTTTTCGAGTATGTTATAATTAAAAATTGTCAGTGTAGTTAGGAGTCATCTTTCAACCGGGAAGAACCTGCGAGTAAGTGATGATGGAGACATTTTAGTTGCTTTACTTTAGACTGAAGCTATAACGATCTCCTATCTTCTCATCATTCCTTATAACACAGGAGGGGTCGTGACCCTGGACCCCTGTGGTCACCTCTGCAGTTTGGATGGAGTACAGGTCACTGTGCCCACACCCCTCACACAGGGTAAGACACACACACACACACACACACACACACACACACACACACACACACACACACACACACACACACACACAAACAAATAGTACAGCTCATACTTTCAGAGAGGGCCCATACACTCTGCATCAGGTGTTTTGCTTGTACAAAACCAACTCAACTCAACTTAACTTCATTTATAAAGCACTTTAAAAACAACAGGAGCTGAAACAAAGTGCTGTACATTAATAATAAAAAAAAAAAAACATAAACGTAAACGTGAAACAATGAAAACGATACAATGAAGACAATAAAACAAGACAAAAAGTCGCAAAGTCTTTTTTTTAATTGGCAGTGAAGGGGCCTGTCTAATGTGCAAAAACAAGGCACACACACATGCATGTTTGCCACCTACTGGTCAATAAAATAAGTGGAGTGAAAGTTGACTTAATTGCATGGAGTGTGCATACTTTTAGTATCTAATAACTCCTGTGTGTGTCTCGGTGTGTGTGTTTGAAAGTGTGGTTCGTTTGTGGTTTGGTTTAACTTGCATTCCTTTTAGTGTGTGTATGAGTCATATGGGCACAGTTAACATTGTGCTGACATTCTGTATTTAAACAGCATGGTGCTCTGCATGTTTGTGTGTGTGTGTGTGTATTTCACATAAATGTATAGGCCTCTGTGTGTGCGAGCATTTCCACGTGTTTGCGTATGTGTTTTGAGTGATGCAGTGCATGTGCGCGTACCTCTGGTTTGGTTTAATTCGCTGTGGTTTGGAACAGCGAGCTGCTGCAGTGAGTCACAGCTTCCAGCAACTGCAGAGCATACGCTGCACATCAAATTCTGTTCTGGGAGAATGCAGAAAAGTCATACACAAACGGAGAATCCTCCCAAATTCTAATGCGTTAATTTCTTATCTTTCTCTCCACCCCTGCCCACGTGTATGTGTCTGTTTTTTGTCTGCCAGTTTCTTGATCCGTTTATCTCTCGTCTGTCTCCCCTTTCTCTCATCTTCACTCTTGTGCCAAATTCCCTTCTCTATCTCAGTTGGAGAGTTGTCCTTGTTTTGCCCTGGCTTCCCTTTCTACATGTATCCATCATTTCGGTGTACTTTTCTCCCTTTCATTCTGTCCTGTGTGGCCCGGCCATTTTAAGTTAAATATTGACAGGCCTATTTATCTTCCCGCCGTGCCTGGCTGATTCAAATATTGACATCATCTTGGTGTGTCTACACACTCGGGGCTAAAGGGCATTGTGAAGTCACAGGGGTGGAGAGGAGGACTGAGAGAGACAAACGGGTTAAAGAAAGGCAAAAGGGCATGGTTGGGAAAATTATGGAGCAAGAGAGAGAACATCTTTCAGGAATATCCACTGGCCTCAAATGCTCTTGAGTTAGTCTAACCACACACACACACATTTACACATGCACACTGTGGAGCAGTCTGGAGATGATTAGCTATGTTTAGGAAGTGATCTGTTCTGTATTTGGGACTACAAAGCTTGACCTGGAATCACATCAGCTTCACTCCTAACTCACTGCAACAGGAAGTCACTTATGGTCATCCAGCAATAAGAGCAGCTTTCCAATGATGACAATATAATTCATCACAGAGCAATAACAACAGTGACAAACGGAGGAGCATATCTACAGGCTCTCTTCTTTCTAATGAATTCTAAACTATTTATGGGATGACTTTCATTAATGCAGGTCAGTTAAGTTTGGGTGTAAACACAATTTCCCAGCATTCACACTGGCCCGACGCAAACGCAAATCTAGCGACAGAACAAAACACAGTTGCTCTAATTAACACCTTAAACTCTCCTTTCTCTTTCTCTCTCTCTCACACACACACACGTCTGCAGACATGACAAAAGACAGAGTAGCTGTCAATGGATCGCTGTTGTGTTGAAAATGCATGCAGATAAACAAAGCATTTGAAAGAAGCAGTTGAAAAGACTACCATTGACTCAGGGTGGAAGGAAAAGGGGAAAAAAACAACTTATTTTCTTCTCATTGGCTTTACTCCTAACCAGAATCTTCTATTTTTTATATAGCCAGTCAGTCTGTCTGCCATACCAGTTAATCCCTTTCTCTGCTGTTGCTTAGTCTCAGAAGTCACATTAAAACGCTTCTTAGGTGAATTAGTTTGTCATTGCAATAGAATCAAGCCACCCGTTTAACGAGGTTTTTAAGTCTCAGAAGCCTCTCTGGTGTGGGTCTCAATATGCCAGCTGTTTTTAGGTTACACTGGTCCAAGGTATTTCAAAGAAAAGAAAGAAAATACTAGGTAGACAAAGAAAAGAGGAGGGGGCGTCCACCAAATACCTCACTGTCTAATAGAATACTACTATCCGGACCTACCAACTACTGATAGGGGTGACGGCGTTTTACGCTGTTAGTCTACATGTGGTTTTAATTACTCACGCTCGTGTTTTCTCTATTTTAATTACCCTTTTAAACAGCACACCTCCTATGTTGATATTTAATTTCCCGGCAGGGTTTAAAATCGTTTGCTCCCGTAAAGCCTGGAACTTTTACCCCTTGTTACCGCAAGTTGGTACAGTCCCGCACTCAGACTCTGTGATGGTAAATCAGTGAACTTTCTTCCACACACCGAGAAGACGGCCGAGGAGGGGTGTAGGAGAGAGGCGGTGAACAGCACAGGGACCGACAGCAGCGTAGATAACCTTTTGTTTTATATTTATTTATTTTCATGATAACTCAGTAGACGTTAAAAGGAAGGAAACAGTTGTTACTGCCGTGAAACGTGCTCACTGAATGGGACTCAAGAGGTTTGTAACGGATTGTTTTTTTTATTACGCTAGCTAATTGCCTGCTAACAAAAGTAACAAAGTCGCATTACATTTCCCCGGGCACTGTTTTGACGCAATGCTACAGCACTGCACCCTTTATCAGCTCGCCTAGCGTTACTTAAAACTCATATTCATCTCTCTCACCAACGTTATCTGTAGTTGAGTGTGTGATAAGCTCAAACTCTCTCAAACAGTGATGCAAAGGATGCCTGATTCACATTCACACCTGTATTCTTTACCGCCGTTAAACGTTTTTTTTGTGAACACAGCCTCTCGTGCTCTTTGAACAGGTTGGGCAATATGATTCCCATCAGTCGATACATAAATGAGCAGAGTGTGCTACTTGTACCAATGTGGATAAACAGCATTTGCTCATCAGCAGATATTGATTTTCCAGTTGAGTCCCATCTGTCACCAGAGATGCACATAGGGGAATTTATTTTATTTTTTACTTAATGCTATTTGCCTTTTTGCTTTTTCAAATTGGTATTCGAGTGTAATGCACATCTGGACATGTTGTTTGAGAATCAGTGCTGCTACCTGTGTGATCCAAGCCCCTGAGTGGTGAAAGTTAAAGTTGTTATTTGCAGTCAACAACCACAACCTGTTGGCTCTAGCCTATTGTCTGCACCATTTTGATGGCCCATAAATTATCTGGCAAGTTCACAGGCCGGTGTGATGTGAGTGCATGTGACAAAGAGAACAACTAGCCCAGGGCTGTGAGGACGGGCTCAGCGGTCCGGATACCTGACACCTGAAAGCAACACCTGCCTCATTGTCCTGGATTTTATTGTGTTCACAAGTCTTTTTTCTCCCTGCCTTGAAGACATTTTTGGGGGGGGTTTGAAAAACAATCTTGCATTAGAAACCAGATTAATAAGAACATCCTCTGTTATCAGCTTGCATGGTGTTTCTATTTACCTTTTTTCGGTTTAGTTCTGGTTGTTTAAAGTTTATACACCCATTGTTGTCCCCAAGCCTGCAACCTTCACTCAAGAGAAGTGGGGTGGATGGATGCATTGTTGCTCTGTGGATGAGATCAGATAGTGAGAAGATATCTCGTGTGTGTGTCTGTGTTTGTGTGTGTGTTTGTGTGACTGAAAAAGTATGGATGGGTGACTGAACTAATCTACACTGACTCCCCTGAGAAAGACCAGACTGTTTTTTTTATTGATGTTACTGCTTGGCCCTTGTTCCCTAGAGAGGGTTAATTTGTGGTTTTGAGGCCAATTTACACTCCCACTGGGACCGTATGCATGCATCTTTTCATGAATGAGTAAATTCAGCTTTAGTTCAGCACCATGTAGATTCAGTGAATCGTAGCGACATTTTGAAGGCAATCCGTTTTTCATATAATTCATACATTTTGATTAAACAAATGGGCTCCTTTTTTTCTGACTGCATTTGGAAATGTTTGGTTTATTACTTTAATCTCTTTTTGTGATTACTTTGCATGTCATACCTGACCAATTAGCAGGTAAGCACATGCTCGACATGGGATCCTTGCCATAGGTTTATTTTTCATTCTAGCCTAATGGTCTCAATTTGGCAATTCCTCCACTTATGTTAACCAAATAGAGAAACAGTTTTGAGTTTCCCCTTCCATAACATTGTGGTCAGAGTGTAGTTTGAGTCGCTCAGATCTACATGGAAACAAAAATTGGCTCCAGACTCCTACATCTGTGCCCTCAAAGGCTCTGAGGTCTGCCTTTGTAGATCCCTAAACTTTAAATTATCCTATAAATGTATGTACGGACTAATTTACAGTTTTCTTGACGTTGGAGAGGGTCTGTCCATATGCGTGTTGGGGGGAA
Organism: Eutrigla gurnardus; assembly: GCF_963514095.1. Classification (NCBI taxonomy): domain Eukaryota; kingdom Metazoa; phylum Chordata; class Actinopteri; order Perciformes; family Triglidae; genus Eutrigla; species Eutrigla gurnardus. The sequence goes on along the minus strand of NC_139929.1, from coordinate 12,138,017 downwards.
CATGCTTTGACGTGGGAGGCAATTTGCTAGTAAACAAGTGCATGAGATGAAACGTGTTTTGTTGTGGATTGGATGTCTTTGTGTGTGTGGAGGTAGAGGCGAGTTGTTTATGTGCAAGCTAATTTGGACAGCAGACGTCAATTTAGTTGCATGCAAGCAGTTAAGATTAGCATTTTTTTGATTGAACGTGGCGGATGCTGTGTGTCCACTTGTACTTGTGTCATGGATTTTAGGAACAAGGGTTAGTGAAAGGTTTTTCCCATGTGACAACCTCCGGTTCTCAATTTGAAGTGCCTTAAACTTGCATTTCCTCTGGTTGCAAAAAGAAATCTGGTTGCTTGGAAGTCTGAGAATATGACCCTATCTCTCACTTGATTTATTATCTTGGTAAACATTGTAAACATGAGTTTATGGTCTAAATCGCTAGTTTCAATTCTTCTACAATACATCACGATGTTCATTCAGTAAATCATGGTCCCATTTAGAGTAAAATAGACCATAAAGCAGGGTGTGCTTTGGGCGTAGCTAACCTGTGATTGTAAGGTCATTATTGCGGCTTCGCTTCCGCCACAACCGGTGCAATTAGCCTCTAAGATTACTTTAGCTATAAATTAAAAAATAAAAATAAGATTATGAACAGCTTCTCACCTGATGCAGTAAGGTTGCCACCTTGGGTGCCGCTCTGCAGTTTATGTTCATCAGATCTACCCGTCGCTCCTCCAAAATACCAAACTCGAGGCTTTAGAACCACAAGCCAATGTGTGACGTAATGATCTATGTCCATTTCTTATATACAGTCTATAGGTTTTCCTTTTGCAGTCATAATAATAATAAAAGTTTGTATCTGGAAAAACCACGAAGATATATACAATTTGAATTATCCGTTTTATTTGTATTTTTAAAATACTGTTTCTGAATTTCTGAAACTTCCTTTATTTATTTCTCTGTCTCTCTCTCTCTCTCACACTCACACACTCACACACACACACACACACACACACACACACACACTGCTAGTATTTGCTCATGCAGGAGAAGGAGAGGATTAGCTAGTAGGTGTTTGTTAGCTAAGAAGGACTGAGGGGAAATTAGATAGACAGGGGCTGTGAACAAATCATAGCAACACTTTACCCTCCACTTTAAAGGTGGCACATGGCGAAGCTATTTGAGGGTAGGAAATTAGATTTTTACAAGGGCTGACTGCGTGCAAAGTATGTGTTTGTTTATTGGTGTGTGTGTGTGTGTTTGCTCTGCTAAATACTGAGAGTTACTGTGATTCATTAGGCAGACACTGTTAAGAGACATGTTTCCACACACACAGATACACAGAATATTTTGAAGACATAGACACATTACTTGTGTCTGGCAATGAGAAACACATATTATTAGACCTTGCTCACACTTCCTGGTGACAGGCACGCGCGTGTTTTTCTCTCCTTTTAATCACAAGACACACATCTTTTGATCCCTCTGTCATGATGCCACTGCTTCACGGTTATCGCCCAAACCTGCAAGATTGTGTTTACATGAGTCATGTATTTGAGGAGTTCACAGTCCAGCTGTGTAGACTAAACATCTCTTACACTGTTGTCATGAGTGTGGAGTTTCAGCTCCGCCTCCCCACAGCACCCTGCTAAGAATTTACAGCTTTGAAGGCAAAACAATCTGCTAAGGCAACGTCTAGACCCAGCTGAACTATTATTTCCAAATTGGCTATTAGCATGAATTTTCAGTGTAGATGTCTGTGAAACTGGTCATGAGGTTGAGAGTGAGAAAGAACAGAGAGAGAAAGAGATGAGAATGAGAGAAGGGAAAAGTAGGAAAAACAACTGACATTTTTCCATTCAGTCTTTTTCCATTCACCCTCTTCCTATCCCCCCCTCTTGCCTCAGTGGCTGAGTCTGACTTCAGGTCCAAAGAATCTGATGTAACTGTAATGGAGCTATTAAGGTGGTGCTTTTTTAGCCCTTTACACACATGCTCACATTGTGGGGGTTTACTGTAATCCGTATCTGAACCGTCCACCCTCAGGGGAGATTGCATGTGCGGAGAACACAGCCAGGCTTGTGATTTTCTCTCCTCCTTTTGCTTTCAACTCGTCTTTGCATCGGTGTAGTCTTTTCAGTCGTTACTCTTTTGCTATATTCCTAATCTTCCTGCGTAAGATCTTTTGTGTGTGTGTCAGCACTGCTGTCTCTCTCCCTTCCCTTCTGAGGTATTTGGACAGCTGTGACTGTCTGTGTGTATTACAGAGGTTACGACCCTGACATCTTGTTTAATACCTGGCCCTCTCAGCCTAATTGATGGCCAGAGCAAACACTGTGGTCTGGAATGGCTGACTGTGCACGAGAGTGCAAGTGTGTTTCTGGCTGAGGTTCATACCCTATTTGAAGCTTACCACTCCCTCCTCACACATACTGTAGTGGGCGATGTATTCCTTATGTCACTCTGGTCTTGTTTGTTTTGTGCTCTGCAAGATGCTGTGTTTCTGGCGTGTATGCCACTAGAACAAAAAGTCTGTATATTTTTCTCTCCAGGTTATTCCCTGTGTCTGGGTAAATCCTATTTGTTCCGGTTCAACCATCCTGAGGAGGCAAGCAGAATGAAGAGCATGCTTCCACAAAAGAGCCCCGTGTCAGCTTTAGCCTACAATACAGGTACACACACACACACACACACACACACACACACACACACACACACACACACACACACACACACACACACACAAAGGGGGCCTAAAACCCTTCTCTGACCCCATGACCTGCACTTGATCCCTTTACTTTTTTCTCCTTTCTGTCTTTGTTCTTCCACATCACCATCTCCTCTTCCATCTCCCTCCCTCCCTCCTCTATCCCCATGCTCATCTATTACATCTGCTTTTCACCTATTCTCTACTTTAAGGTCTTGATCAGCTTATTCTCCTCGTGTAACATCTGTCCCCATAAATATCTTTGATCCTATGCCCTCAGAGGGATCTCTGGTGTGTGTGTGTGTGTGTGTGTGTGTGTGTGTGTGTGTGTGTGTGTGTGTGTGTGTGTGTGTGTGTGTGTGTGTGTGTGTGTGTGTGTGTGTGTGTGTGTGTGTGTGTGTGTGTGTGTGTGTGTGTGTGTGTGTGTGTGTGTGTGTGTGTGTGTGTGTGTGTGTGTGTGTGTGTGTGTGTGTGTGTGTGTGTGTGTGTGTGTGTGTGTGTGTGTGTGTGTGGAATTTATTTGAGCCCTCTCGTATGTCTTTCCTAAACATTCACTGTCACACACAAATTCAAAGCATATTGGAATGTTATCGTCATCTGGTGCCCCTCCATTTTCCATGGTGATACAGCTGGACTCTGCTGCTGTCTCCTTGCTGATTGATCGGGGGGTGTGTGTCTCTGTGTGTGTGTGTGTGTGTGTGTGTCTCTCTGTGTGTGTGTCATAATCAGTGGAATTCTTGCTCTTTAAACTCCTAGATTCAAGGAATGCACTCCTCCTCTCTCCCCTGTTTCTCTGATGTTTTTGTAGAAATGACTCTCTCACACACATTCACATACACACATTGACAACTTGTTATTCCAGGCAGCCAATATCTTGACCTTTATCCTCGAGATTGCCAAGACACACACTCTGAGACATGAATTTAAAGTGAAGACTCGACAGAATTAAAAGAGATCCGCACACAACCATTTTGTTAGATATCTCTTTGATCCAGCACCCATCCGAGCAGAGGCTGGATGTGAGTGAGTTTTTTGTCCTCAAGTGAAGCCTCCCAAAGAAAGCAAAACAAGCTGGGCATAGAAGAGAATAGTCACGATAGAAGGGAGTTGATGCACGCCAGGCCTCCAGTATGAATCTGCCCATCTATGGACACAAACACCCTGCATATGCGTGTCTGTGCGCGTGTGTGTTTCTAGATCCTATGATGTCTTTCATTTTCTGCCCCATTTCTCTCCACCATGTAAGGGTTGACATTTTCTCACACTGGCTTTTATTTAGCTATGACGCACACTTGAGGTAACATCAGTTTCTCTAACAATACAACTCAACTAAGCAGTAGTGTTTAAAATGCCCACCTATGCTTAAATTCCTCAACGCATATGTACGCTCCTAGCATATGCACATATGGGAAGTACATGTGTGTGTTCCCCTCAGGAGGAGCCATAGTTGTCAGTTGTAGGAAAGCGGTTTTTGAGTGTTTGTGGGTGTGTGTGAGACAGTTTAACACTGGGTGGTCTAAGTTTGAACATTATAATGGCTCCTTTTCCACATAAAGCCACAGATGAATTAAAAACACTAGGCTGGTTTCTCACACATTACCCTCTTTCTAGTGTTTTCCTGTGTTTTGATGTCCGTATAATATATGGGGATAATATATGGAAATAGTGTTATTTATCAAAGAATACTGCTGCTGACCTCAGCAATATTTTTGCAAAGTAAAAAATGTGTGTTGCCTGATTTGTTTTAGTTTTCACTTCCTTCCTGCTAAATCTTACTGACTCAGTTGCGGTTTGGAAAAAGACCCCTCACTACTGAAGCTGCTTTAAATAAAAGGCTTTAGGAAGGGTGAGGGGCCTCTTGAGGGTATTCCAAAATATTTTGTGGTCTTTTTGATTTCACCAGATCCTTCTCTAAGGAACTGAAGTTGAGATAGAGTTAAAATGTTGTTTGTTTTGGATCTAATGGATGGCTTTGCGAAGGCGTGTGCGTGCGTGCGTGCGTGTTCTTTTATTCTGAGTAAATTACTGCCAGTTGTAGATTGTTTGGGTTGGATTTGTTCTGACATGGGCCTCATCTATGAATAGCTGCTGCTTCAGGTACATACATAGCTTCTCTCTCTTTCTTTCTGTTTTCTCCCATCATTTAGGACTCTGTCTCTCCCTTTTTCCTTCTTTCATGCTTATCCCCGCCATACCCCTTTCTCTTGTTTTCTTTCTCTTTGAACACACTTTCCCTCCATAATCCTCTCTGGTTCCCCATTCATATGTATCTTTTATATATTTTAATACTCATGGATATTCACTTGTATTTGTGTATTCCAATGTTATCCATTTCATTCCTTTTCCATTTGATCTCTTTCCCACTTCCAGACTACCTTAAGTTTAGCAGTGACTATAGCCATGCAGTGGTGGGCGGCACCAGCAGTGCTAGGGGCATGCGATCAGCCTCTGAGCTTCGAGACTTGATGGACACCCTGCAACGCAAGAAGACTGCCCTGGAGAACAGCCTGAGAGCCAACGGGAATGTGAACCCCTCCTACTTCAGCGTAACGCAGGTCAGCCATCACCTCAGGATTAATTATTCTGCTTTCTACGTCATGCTCCAACAGGGCTTGTAGGTGTACTGCATGTTGGTTTTGGGATAAACAGGGGTAACCAGGATTTACTTATTATCTGCAAGACCAAACGTGGGTAGCCATGGCTTACGTATTATCCTGGGCTATACTATCGTAATCAACTGGCAACACAAGATTTGTAAAGCTTTAGTGAAAGTAGAGGTCTATTTATATAGTAATGCCTCACCGTCATCGTCACTTCATGTACATCTGTCCTATTTCGTATGCATTAGATAGTATGATTAAGTAAGTAATATATTTTTTTCCCATTCTATCTCTCAGTCTCCCCCCACCACACCTATCACAAGTCCTACCACATCCTCATCAGCCTACCAGGAGCAGGCACGGCGGTTCTATGGCTCAGATCGTGCTACCATGTCTTTGAAATCTGCTCCCCCCCTTTCCCCTGGACGACGATCCGACTCTTCTTCTTCTATGACCTCCCGTACCTCGGTCAGTCGCAACCAGGACAACTTCGGCATTAGTGATAGCCGGCGGCTGCAAAACCCAAGCTCCTCCTCTTTACTTTCCACATGGAACGGCGGAGGCTCCTCAACTTCTGTTGATGGTAGTAATAGCTACCTCCTCTCTCTTCCTCCCCCCTCTTCCTCGTCCCGCACTCCATCAACAGGAGGTGCTGCCAGCATGCCGTCAAGCCCGCGTCTTGGCCGCCGCAGCCATGGCAACCAAGAGCCACTGCCCAGTAGTAGGACCAGGAAATACTCAGCAGGCTCGCTAAGTGGGATGATGGGAGGAGGGCACAGTCGCTCGCTGCCACGCCTCTGCCCCTCCCAGTCTCCCCGTGACAACAACAACGGAGTGCTGACCTTGTCAACGCTGCCCCCACGGCGATCCGATGGTGCAGCCAGTTACAAAGTTAGCAAAGACTATTACAACAACAGCCAGAACGCCAGTCCTGACCTCAACCACAACTCTAGTAACTCCAGCCAGCTTTCCTACAACAGGAATAAAATCCAGACCACAAATCAGGGAGAAAGTGTTGTGTCTATCTCCCTCTCCTCCCCTAAGAACTTGCCCTCCACTACCGCCTCTATCACATCTGTCACAACCGCCCCACCTGATGTGACCATCCCCTCCAGGACAGGGGGCTCTTCTTCTCCTCGTGTGGCTAAAAAACTCAGCCTGACTTCCACTAGCTCTGTGGGCTCCATCAGCTCTACAAGTTCCAGCCCTCCAGAAATGGAACGGCTGGCAAGCCGTGGAGTCTGCCCAGGAGTGGGCCTGTCTTTGGGGGAGAGGGCGAGGTGTGGGGTAGGCCTTGAGCTCACTAGTACCCTGGGGCTTGGGTTTGGAGAGAGGAGATCTTCATTTGGGAAGGCAGGGCTGGAACCTGGGATAGGACTGGGTGAGAGGAGGCAGTCATTTGGAAAGGCAGGAGTGACCCCACCAGGTGGTTTCAGGGAAAGAAGGGGGAGTATCAGCTCATTGAGTGGGAAGGAGGAGCTGACTGACTACCACCAGCACCAAAAAGAGGAGAGACTGCGTGAGCAGGAGGTGGAGAGACTGGTGAGTTTGAGTGTGGCTTTCTTTGTTTGAACAGGTGACATCAAATTTCCCTCATGTCCCCAGCTTCTGCCAGTTCAAATTAGGGCAACATGTCATTTGGATCAAATGACAACTGCACATAATATAGGTATAACCTGTGATACAGACCACAAGTAATATGTAAATTAGCTAAAAGGCAAATGTGTCAACTTTTTATGTGGATGTCTAATCAGTGCTGATGGTAAATATAGTCCACCAAAGAAAGAAACGTGTGCTATATTGACTGAGAAAGCTGCTCTCCTGCTACATTTACCAGGATGCATTGCGTGTGATGAACAAAATACACTCTCAAAACATCAATGCAGGAAACATTCTTACACCTAAATCGAAAAATGCAACAGTACATCTTCTGAATTCAGGTTTCTCTTTTACAACGCATTAAGACAGTCTTAATTGCCTTGTTTACTCGTCATAAAAACAACACTTCATTCAATAATACATTTGTATTCACTGAGGAAGATGTGAAAATATGTCCACTCCTGTATCGCTGTATCTCTCTGCTGTGTTGATGTCCACTGCTGCAGCTCGTTGGTGGCTTCCACTCCTTCAGAGACATACAGATATATGCTCAAATTGATTGTCTTTCCAGTTTATCTCTCCAGCACACCTCTGTCCCAGTGAGGAGGAGAACTTTCATGCATAGAAACACAAATACGCATTGCTCTCTCGGGGTTGTCGTCGGCAACCGCATCCAAGAGAAATTGCCCGGACTTACTTCATTACATCAGAATTATTCTATTTCTGTTGGCATTGGAGGGCAATTTGAGCAAAGGCACCACTAGTCGGTGTTTGCCCTTGCTGCAGCCTCCAGTGGTCCCTCACTGGCTGTGTATGGCTGAATATCAGAGTCTGAGTCTCTGTGTCTGTCTCTGCACTTGTATTTTGCAAACGTAACACAAGCAATGAGAAAAGACGTTTTTGAGTGGCATTGCAACCCACTCTGTATTCCTTCTGTATACCAAGTATAACACTGTCACAGCACTGGTGTACGGAAGAACAACCGATTTAGTAGCTGTGCTTCAGAGACCAACGGCAGGTGTTTTTTACACTATATACCTAACTTGGATAGGTTGAGATATGGTTGAAAATCAGTTTCCTTTTTAAGCTTACAGACTTACAGACATGTGAACAGTTTGTTGCTGTTAAGGTCACTGAAAGAAGATGTCGAGTTTAAATTTGAAGTGGAAGGTTGCCATTGTTTTGCATACACATGCAATCCTTCAAAGGCCACAAAAAATGGAATGCTTTTAAGAAAATGCACCCATTCGCTCCAACCTCCTTCTCATCCCCTCAACTCTCCCAGGGAGCTTAAAACACACACACACACACACACACACACACACACACACACACACACACACACACACACACACACACACACACACACACACACACACACACACACACACACAGAGAGTGAGGTTCACCACTCCACAGATGCCTCTGGGGGTTAGCCCGTACTAACGGGACTATTCTTAACCCCGTGCATGGATGGATGGTGTGTGTGTGTGTGGTGCGTGTTTACAGTATGTCAGTCATCTGGAGGTCCACCCAGTGTGGTTCAGAACACATCAGTTAGATGTGGGCAAGAGAAACCAAAAAGATTAGAGAGCAGAGTTGTAGTGTAGCAGGTGGATAAACACACAAACGCTCACTTTATGATGACAACTGGACTCATAATCCTGCTCTCTCTCTCTTTCACATATTCGCCATATTCTGCTGAATGAACTGGTGTCCCATCTTGTGAGATTTCGTTTTTTGGATGCTGTAGAAACCGAACTGTGCTTCTCTCTGGTTTTAACTGTTACAGTTTGCAAGATAGAACTTTTATTTAGTTGCATTTGATGTGGTTTGATTTACAGCATCATTTGTTTTTAGTTTGTGTCCCAATGTAAAGGATAGAAGCCTCCTGTTAGACATGTTAAATTATGCATTCAAATTGTCATAATGAATACATTATACATTTTTTAATAATACATTTTAAATTATTAAATTATATTATTAAAAAAAGTATAGCAATATCAATTAACTGCTTTTAGCAGTTCAGATCAGATACATTAAAAGAAGCCAATGGCATCTCTCAGTCAAAGGAAATAATTGTCTTAACATCTTCTGCCCTCTAGTGGTGGTACAGGAAACCTGCATTCTTTCCATGCTGTGATGTTATTTGATTGTGCTCATAAATGGATATTTGGGGATGTAACCACCAACCAAAGGGAAAGTAACACAAATATAGCGTGATAACTTGTTAGGTCATTTTGGATGTACGTCTTGGATGCATTTGGTAAATGTTGTGAAGTTAATTGTCATCCATCCATATGTATTTGTCTTATTAGTAATTTGGAATTTATAGAGAGAGCAGAACTGTGATGGCTGCTACTACCAAGATAACACCTGAAGGTGATCATAGATCTTTCTCTCTGTCTGTCTCTCTAGTTGGCAGTTGATTACTATAAGATGTTCACGAAGGCTTGTGTCCATTAGAATAGAACAAGGGGACAAACTGGCACAGGGATGTTTTGCCTCATCTCCTGGTTCACACTATAAATGTTTGTTTGTGTGCATTCACACACATACAAAAGGTAATTCCATTAGATCATTTTTACAATGATTCATTATTGAGATCATTTATTTTGATTTGAACAAAGTGCCTATTTGTATTTCATTTCTAAAGTAATGGTTTATATGATGAGCAATATAATATATGTAGTGTTTTTCCTAAATACAATTTCTCTCTTCAAGCCTTCTAATGAGATTGTGTTTTATAGTTCAACCTTACCTGGTTCAGGTTTAGAGCACAATCCCCTGGTTCTGTTTAGCGGCAGTATAGAAACATTCCTGTGTTTGAAGTCATGGTATGTTCCCATGCACACTTCCAATCATAGTTGACAGCTGTCCACCTTCTCATTAGCTCTCTCTCTCTCTCTCTCTCTCTCTCTCTCTCTCTCTCTCTCTCTCTCTCTCTCTCTCTCTCTCTCTCTCTCTCTCTCTCTCTCTCACACACTTCTCTTCCATGTTCTTTCTTTTTCCTCCCTCTTTCCACCTCCTAATATTACTTACATAGGCTTCCTGTGTGGCTGGTGTATTAATCCCTCCAGAGAAGCTACTGCTGGACCTGGGGGGGGAGTATTTTGACTCCCTCCAGCCTCCGTATGTAGCTCCCCATATAGCTGTATTCAGGCAGGCAGAACTGTGGAAAGGGGAAATCTTGCTCCAGGGTTTCCCAACAAGAGGAAACATTATTTCTAAACTGCACAAATTATATACTAAATGTAAATTACAAACAAAACAGGGTGGTACTGAGTGTGTTTTGGACTATACAAGGATATTTTAACGAGAGGGATTCACTTCTGCAATGCTTCCCCAGGTAACTTGAGCACTGGAAACTTGATTTTATGATGGAAAGAAATAATACCAGCGGAGCTGTTGACTTCATTTTAACACATTTTAAAACACGTATGCATGTATATCAAGAAATAAAATTTCAGAATCAGTATGAAAAAGTTCAGAATGTGTAATTTACAGGTTTTGAAAAGTTAGAATGTAATAATAGAAATTGAATTTAAATTTAGTAAGTTAGCTTGTCTGAAATAAGGTATGCTCTTTTTTTCGTCTTTGGCCTAGCTCTTGGCTTAACTAAAATGTGTTGTTTTATAAAATAGGGTTATATTGTATTTGTCTTGCATGCCAACACTCTATGCTGTATCTAAGCAGTGGCTTGGTTTTTCTACTCAAATCTACCAGTTCTAATCAGCTCAAAAATGTGTAATAACAGACAGACTATGAATGTATGTACAAGTTGCTGAAACTGAAATAAAAGCTAAGTTTAAAAAAAATAGTAGCTACCACAAGGTTTTATCCCATAAACTGATAACAAAAAAACTTGAATTTAATTCTCTAATAGCTACACCTTTTAAATAAACTACCTCTCAACATCGTAAAGAACAATTATAACGAGTTGACAGGATACATTTGCTACTGTAACTCATGCACTATGTGTGTATCTTTGTGTGTGCTCATCTCAGGAGCGACAGAGGCTGGAGACCATCTTGTCCCTGTGTTCGGAGCTGGGCCGGTCTGAGAGAGATGGAGGTGACACAGCTATAAGTCCCACTTCAGCTGTGTCGGATCTCCAGAAGATCAACCAGGAGCTTGAGAAGCTTCAACTGAATGACGACGACGATGACGACGCACCATCTGTCTTTTCGGACTCTTCAGCTGTTAATGGAACCACGGGGAATGGACACATGGCCTCCCCTGGATTGGAGAACGGTTACTACGACGATGATCTACTGGTACGACAGAGGCGCAGCAGCGGTCCCCGAGACAACAGGGCAGAATCACCTGCTGTCAGCCTTCGAAGCTTTGCCCCCTCACCTTCTCCACGTTCACAGAGGACCAGTGAGGTAAAAGTTATTTATTTGTGCACATTTACAGCACTCCCACTAATATCATATCAACATGTTGAACACGGGACTGATGATCTGGTATATTCAGACGCAATAGTCACTTTACCATTTTAAAATAGACAAATATGTATAAAACATCCATTTTTTTGTTGTTGGTCTATTTAACGTCTTAAGTGATTGTGTTAATTTCAACAGACCACCTGTCTCATTAAACAGAAACATAGCAGCAAGCTCTGTGAAGAAGAGCTGCACTATGTAGCTATAAACAGCTCATTCTAAGATAATCATCACACAATAAATCTTATTTTCAGGTGATTATACACTAAAGAAACATACTTTCTAATGTTATATTCTAATTGTATCAATAGATCCCCCTACACTCTTTCAGGGGCCGTGGTAATGAGCAAGAGAGAGAGTGTTTAAGTTGGTGAATGAAATAGAGATAACTTAGATTGACTGATGTTGATCTAGTTGTGACATTCTGTGATTAAGCAGTAATGCATATGGATCTACAGTTGCAGACTGGAGTCTCTGACCATTGACATCAAGATTATTGTCTTTGATTGGATCAAATGCATGTTAAAAGTCCACTGAGCGGCATGTGTGAAGACAGTACAAGACTGCTAAAGCAGCACCTTTGACTTTTATCGCCTTATTAAAAGATTAATCCGGATTGATTATGATTCTTGTTCTTTCTGTAAAACATGAGAGTGACAACGATCACTCCTCTTAATACGTGGAAAGTATCTACATACACATGCTTCACTTACACAGATGGGAGATATTTACAGCCCATTTATTAGATTAGAGCAGTCTAAGTGTTACAATTTCAAATTGACAGCTGGTCTTTGTGTGTGTCTGTGTGTGCGTTTGTGTCGGCTCACATCTTTTTGCTGCAAATGAACAGAAATCTTCCAATGAAAGTACTGCTTCACCACAGAAAACTATATTCATTACTCTGAATGCAAATATTATATTTTTGTCCTGCAGTTGCAAATACTGATAGTACATATATTTTCCCTTCATCACGTCATTATTGAATTGGTGGTGTCTGGTGTCGGTGATTATTATTGCAGCTAATTACCATGAAACCCCAATATTAACTCTGGTAAATGTATATCTTAATGGTTCGGTCTGTGACTCCGTTGATTATGTTGTTGCCAGGCACTAGACGATGCAGCTCGTCGCCGTGGACAGGAAGTAAGGCCTTCAGAAGAAGAAGTGAGGCGTGTGGAAGAGGAGAGGATTCAGGTGCTGAATAACATGGAGGAGCTGGAGCAAAAGATCAAAGAGCTGGAAAACCAAATGGAGGAATCCGCCCAAGAGGTGAACAGAGGGGAGAGTGAACAGACAGAGACAACAACAAAAATTAGTGAAGGATACTATTTTATTAACATTTTATTCACACCATATTAGGTAGTGTTACATACATGTTAGTAAAAGTAAGGACAAACCCTTAATCACTACAAATGGCCTACTTACTGGTGTGCATTTATCCAAGGTGGAGCTTGAGCGAGCCCTGGTGGAGGCTGAGCAGGAGTCGGAGGGAGCTGCTCTTCAGCAGGAAAAAGATGCTCTGGAGGCACTTAACAACAAGATGGCTGACCTAGAGACCAGGTCCCAGCGGGAAAAAGACAAGGTATTTAACAGAATGAATCCACACACTGGGGGAGTTTTTGCAATGAATTCACATGTCAATATATTTCTTTCCAGCTGTTGTTTTTGTCATGATTACTTTCATACAGAATGTGAATATAACAAGGTGAAAAAGTGGGGGTTTGTTGTTGTTCTACAACAAGGTTGATTTTTCAGAGCTTTTGCACCGCAAATAAAGGCATTGACCAATCATGTTGTGCATAACAGACACATTCAAAAAGTACACTACAATGTACAATCATTTGTACGAACCAAGACGGCAAACATTACTCCGCTCTTACCTTTAACAAAAGAAGCCCTAGACATAAACAGTGCATAACTGTTTACCAGAGGGAACTCAAATTAACTCTACGCTAAAAGGAAGCTCAATAAAACCAAGTAGCTTAGTCTATATAACGATTTTCTGAGGCTGCACTGAGCTCAATAGGATTCTGATTGGATCCTTAAGGCACTGGATGATGCACCTTCTGCAAATTGTTAAAAGGTGGTATTGTTATCGGACAGAAGGGAGAAACATACTGTAACTAATGGAAAGAAAGTGTTTTACACTAAACATTGGTTTGACCAAGCCCTTCCTAAGGTGTACAAAATACACACACTCCTCTGTAGACTCTCATACATTCAGGGGTCATGTGACTAACTGGTAGGTGTTAATCCTTCTCATGCTGTCTCTGGTCCAAATATATATCTGCTAATACTGCCCAGGGTATAGCGGTCACCAAGAGGTCCTATCTTACTCACACTCCTGTGGGACACTCATGGGTGTGGGTGAGTGTGTGTGTGTGTGTCTGTCTACATTTTACCAATGTAAGGTATCGTTGACAGGGTGGGGAGTGTAAGTGGATAAACGGAGAGAATTTGTTTTCTAAATGTGTGTGTGTGTGTGTTTGTACTTGATTTGGTTTGGCATTTGGATGTTCTCTGTTGTGAGAATGAGTCCTAGCCCGATTGTGAAATATCCAATCTCCCCCACAGCTGGTAGGTACTGTGTATGATAAAACCATATCATGATACTGGGTGAGAAAGAGGGAAAGAGACACAGAACAATCAGATACGTTTTGCCCGTAGTGTTGAAGAGCAGGTGAAGTGTTTGTACAGATTTTGGGCGTGTGTATATGTTGTTTTTTATAGAGAGGCCTATTAATATACTGAGCCATTCCTTTTCATTCATTTCCTCAGTCATTTCCATTCAAACAAATAGAGGAAACAAGTAGGAGAAAAAACTCATGAAACTATTCATACTACCTTCATTTCTATTCAATACCTTCCCAGTTCTCCATCCCTCTGGTAGATTTTTTTTCCTCCAGCTTTCCCTACCCTCCCTCTCTCTAGGCTAATCTTGCTGACTTGGTCGCCGTAGTGACTAACTGTGGCTCCCCAGTCCCACTAACAACGCCATCCTCTCTCTGTCCTGTGTGCGTGCGTGTGCGTGTTTTCCGTTGTTTGTACGTACACACAAACGAATGTGTACATGTGTGTTTGTGTGGGCATGTGTGTTTATGTATTGTGTGAATGCCAGGCGTGTGAGTTGCTACAGGCAGAAAGGGGCAGAGTAGAGAGGTTGGCTCAGATTGTGTGTGAGCAGCGCTCTCAGCTGGACAGCTGCCCTGAGGCCACCAAGGAGCCCCTACAAAAGCAGCTGGCCAGGGTCAGTACACACACACACACACACACACACACATGCAAACATGCACAGGGAGATATGTACTTCAGTGGGTAAACCTATGGATCCATGCAGAGAAATCCCAACTCGCAGACGAGCATAGGACTCAACATGAGTAGGAAATGCAACAGGCGTGCATGCGAACACCAACAGACTGACCCATACCAGACGAATGTGGGCATGTGTGTGTTGTTGACACCCAAAATATACAGTGTATGTGGACAGGTGTTCACATCAACATATTCTAAAAAGAGACATGTGATGCTCCCATACTTGCATGTGAAAATGTACGCAATTTCTTGAACTAACTTGCTCTCCACCCCCTCGCCACCTCTTGATGTTTACCTGGTTCATGTTCTTTCTTTTCAATATCTAACTCTATAAGTTTCAATGTCTACTAATTTTGTTTCACCAGTAGGGTTGATCCTGTAAGACTATAACGTATCGCAAGAGTTTGGCTTTAAAGGATCATACCAGCCTACCTGTTTTAACAGCCGTTCACTGCCATTCATGTTGAAACGGTGTCCCTGGGTTTACGTTATTCAACCTTGTGAAAATCACAGTGTTGTTTAATTTATCTAAAATTACTGTTTCATTTTCAGGTACATTTTGTAAATGATTGAATATGGACCAAATGTAAACAAGCAAACTATCTAACAAATAAAGCAAATTTGGTAAAGTAGTAGTAACTCTGGTATGTTCCTTTAAGACCTGTTTTGCTATTATTGAAATACACCAACATTTGTTTGACGGATAACAATATCCATCCATCTATATATCCATTTTTGCTGTAGAAGGTTGCGGAGGTCTTTGCGTTTGCACTGCAAACCAAAGTTTAGTATAAACGGTGCGATTGCAGCATATTGAAGGGTCTACTTTCCCTGATTTTGGCTGATACTCTGTGTAAGAACGCCTATAGAGGCAGACGAACATTCACACTCACATTCACACCCACTGGCAATTTGGAGTCATCGCTCAACCTAACCTGCATGGGTTTTGCTCGGGTGATGCAGTTTCTTCCCACATAACATGTTGTTTAAATAGATTTCTTGAAGACAAAGTAGCTTTGAATCATCTGTATTTTGGGGGAATGCTTACAGTATATAACATGTTGCATGTTTCCTCAGACACTGGTTATGCTTTGGTCTAGTACTCTGCATGACTGTTAAGTGTTGACGGAACATCAGGGTCTGGTTTGCTGTGTCTGTGTCAGTGTGAGACCTTGCTTTCTGATACATAATTACTTGCATATGTCAGTGTGTCTCAAAGCAGTTTCATCTCACAAGGGTTTTTTTATTAATATGCTTCACATGTCACTCATATTGGGAAAGATTCTCATCTCTAAATGGGCAATTTTCAAATGAGATCAAGAATATGTTAATTGTTTGTGTTATTACTTAACATTTTATTAAATCTATGTATTTGCACGCATTTAACTGCCATACATCCATTGTGTGTGAGAACTTTACTGTTGTTGGTGTTACTGGTATTTTGTTGTTTGCTGTTTTATAATCACTTCATCAAGTTTATGTGCTAGTTTGTCTCGTATACACACATTCCTTTGACTTGCCTGTTTACCTGTGAATTATTTCTTTTGTGTGCATGTGTGTCAGGACTGTGAGGTGCTTGATGCAGAGTCGAAGCGTTTCGAGGACCTGGAGTTTCAGCAACTGGAGAGAGAGAGCAGGCAGGATGAGGAGAAGGAGACCCATACACAGCAGCTTCTCCGGGAGATCGCAGACTACCAGCGGAGCGTCGTCACTCGCAAGGTAACCGCAGGTTTTAAGTCCTGTCGAAAGACATGTACACAGTACAATATCACAATGTTCATGAATGAATTAAAATTCATGAAGAAAAAAAGGAGTTAATATTATACTTTCACTGGCATATAAGCTTTTAAAGTGTTATAGCACTGATTCATGAAACAATAACAAATCCTTATTGATCTACTTGAATCTCTGTTTAAAATAGTTTTTATTTATTTGGTGTAATAGCTTGGGCTCTCACTTAAGTGCTCTATACGTGAGCTATAGACACATTAAAAAACATGTTATCCCTTTTTTTCCAGGAGCGACTGTTAACTCTGAGGAAGCAGGCAGCACAGATTACCCAGCAGGCACATCGAGAGAAGGAGAGCTTCTTGAAGGAGAGGAGCACCCTCGAGGGAATGCTGCAAAGGGTACGATGGTATCCATGTCTGCATGTGTATGCATGTGTCCATCCTTGGTTCTGTGTATGAATGAAAAGGAAAAAAGCATCAAGAAGAGGGTAGTTTTGTTGGTAACATTGTTTTTCTGTCTTTTTAGGAGAAAGAAAATATCGCCATGCTGGAAAGAAAATATGCTGACCTCACTGGTGGGCGAGGTTTTACTCTAAGAGAGGTAGGGTTGATTGACAACTGTAAGAACATAAAGACTGTCCTCCTCTTTGAACTCTTAAAGTGGGCAGCATCCTCACCATTTTTAATCGTTGGGGTTTCCTTCTCTGGTAGGACACAGCCTCTCTGGCTGATGTGTGCCAGTCTTTTAGCGATCGCTATTGTCGTACCAACTGTCCTCCAGTCAATTTGTGCGCCACCTCGTCCCTCCTTTCCTCTATTTCTCTCAAGAATGCTGAGGTACTTTTGACATGTTTCACTAATATGTGCCGTTCTCTTTTCCTCTTTGTCCAGTCTGTTTAAATCCATCTCATCCTTTCTGCCTGTCCTTTGTTCCTTTTATTCTGTATTCCCCTTCGGTTTCTCGTTGTAACTGCCAGTACCCTAAAGGTAGAGGTAACAGGACTTTGAGCAGACACTTATTTCATTAATTCTATGCACAGCTTATACTTACAAGTATTAATACTGAGGTAACCTTGTAATAATCACTATAGTTTTGTGTCCACCACCCAATGAATGTTAACAGTACAGTGTCTAAGTGACAAGACTTTTTCCTCTATTTTTGCTTTGAAACTACTAAAATTGCCACCAAATACTGCATCATTCTAACAACTTATTCTCAAGTTTGTCATTAATATGGCTGACTCACTTCATGCTATGCCTCACCCCTTCTCTCTCCCCCCTCCTTTCTCCACATGACACTCTCCAGGGCTATGTCACAGTCAGTGAACTCAATGAGCTTTACTCACAGCTTGGGGGAGAACCTAACCCCGTCCGCACTCTGGCCAATGCCTCTCCTGAGTCCGAGGCAAACCCATCTCGTGGCGGCAACACCCCCAACCCACAGGAGGATGAGGTGTGTGGTGTGTGGTGGCGTGAGTTTGGCGTGTATTTATTTAAGTACACAGGCATAGATGATACAACAGGTGTGTGTGTGTGTGTGTGTGCATTTGTGTGCATAGTGTTGTTTTTTTTACCCAATGCCCCTCCTACTTTTGCACTATTTCATTTTTCTGACAATGTTCCAACATCTTCTTTTCAAAGCTCTGCCATTCTCCTTCACCTGCCGACTGTCACTCCTTTTCCTCCTCCTCTACCTCTTCCCATCTTTATCCCCGCCCCCTCCCCAAAACACCCTCTGTGCATTGGCCAGAGAACATGGTGTCATATCGCGACCCGTCCCCCCTCCCTGACTCTCCCCCACCTCCCCTCCCTGTCAAAAAACACCACCACCGACACAGGCAGGTAATGTGTGGGTAATGTGGCAGGTGTGTGTGTGTGTGGGTAATGTGGCAGGTGTGTGTGTGTGTGTAATGTGGTGTGTGTGTGTGTGTGTGTGTGTCTGTCTGTCTGTGTGTGTCTGTGTGTGTGTGAGAGACGAACACTGTAGAAAATATGCTAATTTGGAACGGTTGCTTTGATTGATTGATGGTGATTATAATATATATATTAATTATAAATGAGTACGAGTATTTATTCATATGGCTGAAATTAACCAATATAGATGAAATTATTGTGGTATGCAGTACTGCAGTGTTATATACGTCAAAACAATAGTGAAAGTACTGCAGTTAAAACTACTTGCATAGCGACTTAAAGTTAATACATTTTTCTTACAATTTTATATGGCCTAAAATTAAATCGGATAATTTGGCATTCATTTGATTTGGATTAATGATAATGACGATTATTCGATAATCAATTAAACTGTGTTTATCCCTCCCCTCTGTTGTGGTTTGTGTGTGTAATTGATCAGCATTTCCGTTTGCTGGAAGAGAGGAAGAGGTCTGAGAGAGAAGGCGGTTCCCATCTGAGTGGCACATTACCCAGGAAGAAAACCACACCCATTTTGACCCCCCAGTTTACATGTGCAACACTGGGACGCAGCTACCCTACCAAGGTACACATACATATAGATGGCCATGCATAAAGACACAAATCAATCTCATCGATGAGACTCATTGATGTCATACTCACTGATGTATTTAGCTTATATTCTCTTATTCGACATTCAGTTTTATTGTGTATTATAATCATACCTTTTGTGTCATTTGTAGTCTCACCATCCCCTGGTTCAGAGCACAAGTTGTGGCAGCATTCTCCCAAGACTTTTCTCCTTATCCAACAAGGAAACTGAGTCTCGCCGTTTGCATAAAGGTATACAAACACATGCACAAACGCACTTCACTTACAATGACTATCTAAGTGTAAGTTGTATCTCTTATTCTTGTCTTCACTCGCACACTCACACACTCACACGCAAACACACTCATGTCTGTTGTGATGGGAAAGTACTGCTAATATGGTAATATCTTTCATCAACATCATTTGTGGGTGTGCACCAGGCAGCAATCACTGGGTCTAAAATTAAGCCAATCCGGAAGTGCTTCTTTGGTGTCAACCTCGTTGAGTTTTGTTGGATCACAAAGGTTTTCATTTGTTTGACTGTCACTGGAGATAGTGCAGGAATGTAAGGGGAAGAGGGCTACTCCTTCAGTTGGTTTAGAGGGTGTGTGTGTGTGTCTAGCAGAGGTGCTGGTTTGAGTGTAAACAATTTGAAAATTGTTTACGTTAGTTGGTAAAAGGGTTGTTATAAAAACAGCCGCTTAGAAATAGATTTCCTCACAGTCAACTTCTTGCCACAAACGTCAACCAACCATAAAGAAAATGTGCCGTTCATTCACCAGAGTTTAATCCCTGTGCCCTCTGTTTGAATGCTGCTGAAAGATGAAGGATTGTCTGTTACCTCAAGGACTCTGTCAAGTTGGACGTGTATGCGATCTTACTATTTTGAATGAAAATGTAATAACTTGTGAAGACTAAATAAATCAACCGATTGTGATCTTTCATTAGGTAATTCTGTCATTGCTGCCCTTAACCAACCATCCAACCAACATATTCCCCAAAAAACGAAATATATTTTCATTAATACATTGTTTTTATGTATTGAGTATTATGTGCCCTGTGTTGTTAGAGTACTGCAGTTTTTTTCTGGACACTGGTACGTGTGTATCTAGCCCCTCAGTCCCTTTGGTCCCTTGATCTGGCTCATCAGATGGGTGGGTCTGCTGCATGGGGCTGATGGTATCAGGGATTTTCTCATGTGTTTCTTCCTGTACCCAGAGGCAAAGTTAGTCATCATTCCTCCTTCTACTTCTGAGGACATCTCATTTTCTTTCCAGACATCTTTGGACCGCCTACTACTTTCAGGACTCTGCTTTACTGCATGCACTCATTTTGTCAATTCGGACAGATTTTAAAAAAGAGTAGTTATACCAATAAGGTGTGGATTTACTTTTTCACTGTACGAATAAGAGCCTTTCACAGTGGCGGGGCATTGTGATCCACAGTTGAAGCCGTCTGGGCAAACTGTTGTGACAGATGGAGTGACGGATATAGGTACAACACAAGTGTGTAAAATTCATGAGGAGAAATTATAACGTTAGTCACTGCTAAAGCTGTTCTTTTTCTGTGTGCCTCCAGGTCAGCCCGGCTCACGAGCAGCTTCGCAGACCAACGTCTACCTCGATGCCTTTGGATACCGTGACAACCAGGCCTTCGACACAATGAGTGTGGATAGTACTGACTCCATTGAAACCAGCATCTCTGCTTGCTCACCTGATAATGTCTCCAGGTAGGGGTCGCCAGCAGGTCTTGTTTGTGTGTGTACACACGTTTTTATCTGAATAGAAAGAACAGAAAAAAATTTGTGTTTAGCTTTAATATTTCTGTGTGAAATATTTCTGCTGATGAACATTAAACAATGCTACTTTTTTCATTCTCTTAGAATGATTTAAAACAATTGACAGACCAAGACAATAGTGAATGAAAAGTGGAAATATGACAAGAAAATTGAAAACATAAAAAATACAAAAATGTCCCTTTTGTCTTCATAATATGAAACATTGACTGTGGGAAGAAGCTGGGGGGCCGGCACCACGTAGAGTAGAACGTGAGTTAATGTAAAAAGTGTGTGGAGCTGCAAAGCCGAGGTTTCCCGCCTTTTATGGTCTCTCCTTGGAAAATAAGATGTGTAGAACTATGTGTGTTATGAGTTAAGGGGGGCTCTTGATCAGTGTTCTAAGAGTCAGGTTACAGAGGACGAAAAACGTGTGTGTGTGTGTGTGTGTGTGTGTTCAGTCAACTCCCTCAGGTTCAGATGAACTAAACAAACCAGTATGAGTGTGGAGGTACATTTAGGGGTCCACCCCCCGTCTGGACTAAAACCATGTGTGCTAGCTTTCAGTTTTACAGTGGTTGCATTAGTCTTTTGTCTCCCCTCCTCTTGTTTCTCTGAATGGTATGGTCTTGTTTCTTCAGAAAGATTTAGCAAAGCCCCGAACCATTTGCAGATTGACCTCTCTGAAAGTATTCCTGCCTCCGTGATTCTCAGTATGGTTCCTCTTGGAATCTATTTCACCAGTTTACATTGGATTGGAGGACGTGTGTTGAAACCTAGATCAGTGCTGGACGAAGAAGTAGTTTTATGAAACAACTGTGATTTCTGTCATCCTGTCAGTGATGTGTTTTCTAGACAAAAGTGTTGGAGCAAGTGAAATAACGTCCTAATAGCTAATTAAATAGAACTGGGCTGGTCTACCATGACTATGAGTGCGATTCCCTCTCATCGACTGAGGTAAGAGAATGCAAGGGAACGGGAGGAAGAGAATAGAGGATGGATGTTTACGTTTAATGTTTATGTAAGTGAACCGGGATGACTTGTGAAAGATTAGTTGAAGTCTTAATGCAAGCAGTAGACTAAAACATGGCATGATACAGTCACAGATTGATTTACATCATTGTTTTTAACCATCGGATGGCGATTTGATTTTCATCTCTGCCTGTAGTTTTTTTGTAATGAATTGAAACTTTAACAGTATGTAAATTGGTGTTATTCACATTAAGTGATGACAAAATATAGAGTGAGAGCTGTGGGAAGTTTGTAAAAAAAAAAAAAAAAAAACTGCAACTGACTATGAAGAAATACAAGGGAGCGGGAATGCATTTTCTTTTCTTTTTTTCACTTGCACTGGTTTGTTCTTAATTTTTCATACCCTCCCTCCCAATACTTTTTTCTCTTTTCTATTACTTGGGGTAACCTGCTTCTCCCTCTAACCCTCCATTCCTACCTGATTTGTTTAGACTGAGTCTAATGTGTACCATTCATCTTAACAATGTTGTGACATCGTCACAGATCAACACTGGGTATCCATTTCCTTCCGACTCCAGATAAGAGAGGGGTGTGTGTGTGTGTGCGCGCATGGGTCTGTGTGTGTGTGTGTGTGTATGTATCTGTGTGTTTGCATGTCAAAGGTAGAGAAATAGGGAAACATATTATTTAACGTGACATCCCTGTGATGTCAGTCAATACTGTAAAGCATGTGTAGACCATCTAAACTGTGACACAGCCGAGTTAGAAAGTCTTACAGAGAGAGAGGAAGGAGGGATGTTTCAATCCTTGCATGCCTTGCAATCCAGGCTTCCTTTCCCAATGGACTTCCTCTTTGATCCATCGCACACACGTGCACACGGTGAATAATCTGGAGTGTTCTCAGGAGAGTGTAGCCTTTTTTGTTGGAAATGCAAAACAGAACACTTGAAGGTATGACTGTATGTGTTCTCTCTGTACCCTTGCATTATTACGTGGAGTCTGAGTTTCTGAAACTTGAGTTATGCTTAGTGTTTAATTATGAAAGTATACTCCACTACAGTCTTTGTAGAAGCAAAAACTGTGGCACCGGTTCTCAGAATGTGGAACATGTTAAAGTCAGAATGGAGTCCGTTCCATTTCATTCTTCCTGACTGCCAGATGGTGGTGCTTAAGCACTGAATATCTGTCTGGCATATGCCGAGGTCAAGCCGATATACCAACAAAGTCACCTGTGACCCTGTATAACTTTAGTGCAGTACAAAACCCTAATGTCCTCACACGGTCTATTCAATCTATCTTCTCGTAATTGAGGAAACTGATGGCAGCTAAATTTGGCTCATCATGTAGCTATTCTGCAACTTAGAAGTTGCTTACAGTGAGGCAGGGTTTTGAAATAAGGCCTCATTCTCAGGCGACTGGGCATGCTGACAGCAGCATCCATGATCATCCCTCAGGGCCTCTTTCCTTACATCCCCCTCAAATCTGGGTCAATAAACTCCACTTGGATCCCAATTGGCAAAGCGGCAGGAACATCAGGGCATCCAGCCTTGGAGGAGAAAATTGTAACTGACCAAGGGGGTTCCGTTGGGAGTAATCCCTTTCATCCGAGACCTTGTGGAGACAGACTCCTCTCTACTTGGCTGGGTTGCAGTCTGGCAGCATACGACCATCGAGGGCAAACGGAGCATGCAGCCAGAGCATATAAATGTGCTCAAGTTCAGAGCAGTATATCTGGTACTGTGACATTTTTTTTCCCGAGACTGAATAGCCAGCATTTTCTCATCAGGACAGACAGTACCTCGGCAGTGTATTATATCAATCATTATGGAGGCACCAGGTCCAGGCAGGGTCTGCAGGTATCACAGCAGCTCCTTACGTGGGCAATTCCCCACGTCCCGAGCCTCAGGGCGATTCATCTCCCAGGTGTGCAGAACCGGGCAGCAGATGTGCCCCCCCGACACCACAGGGAGACCGGTGATTTAACTCAGAAATAGATGCATTCGTTGATATAGCAGAGCGGAAGTGGAAAGTTTGCCTCAGAGACGTCAGTGCATATTCCCCTCGGGTACTCCATAATGGAGAGGACCAGTCCTCTGCGGCAGGATGCCTTACCTCACGTTTGTTGCCATGCCAACGTGCAAGGCTGCTCCCCATGCTACGTCAACAGCTTCCATTCCTTAGTGGGGCTTCCTCGTGACATTGCTGGTATAATTCATTGAGTGCTAAAGTGCTGCTGTGTGGTGGTCAGAGAGTTACGAATGGAACTATGTTTCTATGAAGATAGTGACATCCAGAGCTAAAGCACTTTCTATTTGGTGGTCATCCAGAATTTATAGAACCGTAGTTACAATTGTAACTCTTGTTCGTCACGCTGCTGCTGGTTTAATTATTCAACATAGCAGATGCTCAGTTAGAACACATTGTCAGTGTATTTGAGGTTCAGCCACATGATTGTTGACTTGGTATTTGTTTTCCCGTGACTGTGTGCCATGTGGTTCATTGTTTCTGCTTTTTTCTCTGACGTGTGTTTTTATGTGTTTGTGTGCTGTAGTGCCAGTACTTCCAATATGGCCAAGCTCGAAGAGATGGAGCGTCTGCTGAGAGAAGCCCAGGCAGAGAAGAGAAGCCTCCTCGAACACAAGGTCACTACGAGCTTGAATCATCCTTTGGTTTCTCTGTTTTACAGTTTGTTAACGGTAGAAACTGGCCAAAATATAAAAGAAAAAAATGCTGTCTCTTAAAGACATAGTGACAGTATTTTAACTAGTCAAATTCTTTAGAAATGGCAAAATTGGTATTTATTTCCCCATTTTTGTTAGTGTTTGTTTGATTTCAAACTGTAATGGTTTTAATTATACCTCAGGAGCAAGAGATGGAGGTGCGAAACCAGGCGCTGGATGAGGAGAGGAAAAGAAGGGAGGACCTTGAGAAAAGGCTACAGGAGGAGACGAGCAGGCGGCAGAAACTTATCGACCGTGAGGTGAAAATGCGAGAAAAACAAAGGGCACAGGTAGGAAATACCAGAGCATAAAAGATTTGTGTTCCACTTGAAAATGCTCATTTATGATTGGAAAGTGTTTCTCAACATGATTATTCTTTGTCACAGCATGTGTTTTAATAACCTGTAGAGTTGTATCTCAAAATGTATGCCCCTTATTGCAACCAGGGAAATATTATGAAAAAGTAAAAGAATAAAGCTTTCCCTCAACAATATGATAGTGTAGTTTTTCATGCTGTAATTTCTACCCAAATATAATTTGAACATGATGTCTATTTGTATGGCTGACAGTATCAGCTTCATCAGCTTTTGTTCTCTTGCCTGGACAATCAATTGTTGGCAGCAGAAGAAAGAATCACATACTTTAATCTATGAATTATATAACCACAAAAGCTATTATAATTGCGTCATTGTCATCACTTTTACCATTTCCCTCTCCTTCCCAACGAACCCCTTCTTTCTCTCCAGTCCCGGCCACTTACACGCTACCTGCCAGTGCGTAAGGACGATTTTGACTTGCGGGCTCACATCGAGTCAGCGGGCCACAGCACAGACACATGCTTCCACTTATCCATCTCTGAAAAGACCTGCCGTGGCTACTTGATCAAAATGGGAGGCAAAATCAAAACCTGGAAGAAGCGCTGGTTCGTCTTTGACCGCAACCGACGCACACTCTCCTACTATTCAGGTCGGTCAGAAGGTGCAGATACAAAAACCCACCACATAAAGATCACAGACATGTACAGAGCATCCACATAGATAGAGGCACACACACGATATATTTAAATGTATTTTGTATATTTTACATTAGCAAATATAAATTATTACATATCAATAAAACTGATGACGCTGCTGTGCATTGACACACATTTTGTCTTCTGCAGATAAGCATGAAGCCAAGCTGAAAGGAGTCATCTACTTCCAAGCTATTGAAGAAGTGTATTACGATCATTTGAAGAATGCACATAAGGTACGTGTATATATGCTGTTACAACAGCAATGCATGCAAACTACTTCTGTCTTGAAAAGTGTCATTTATTTTCTTTTAATGTACTTATTAAATCCCCCCCCTCCCTCATTTCCCCCCACTGTTCTTGTTTCATCCTTCCCTGGCTTTTCCCTCCTTCCACTTTACTTTCACTCCTTCAGAGCCCAAATCCCTCGCTGACCTTCAGCGTAAAGACCCACGACAGAGTCTACTACATGGTGGCTCCCTCTCCTGAGGCCATGAGGATCTGGATGGATGTGATTGTCACAGGCGCTGAGGGTTACACCCAGTTCATGGTGTAGAGAAGAAGCAGCAGCATATGCCTACGGGCGTCCACTCTTTCTGGCTTTTAGGACTAGGTTTGCTATTCCGTTTTCATCCTTGGACTTTTTAAGAGTCCAGATGGACATTAGTGTCATCTATGCTGAAGAATGAATGTTTCTGTTGTATAGAGACAGCAGCCTTGACTTATTCCATCTGCCTCATTTGCTAGATGGGCAGGGTTTACAATCATATGTACAGCATTCATCTGAAACTGAAGGCAGAGAGAAGATAATCATTTGATCATTTTTAGGCAATCAGGTTCAACCCCAGACACGTAATGAAGTTCAGCAGAACTGAGATCCGCCACGGTGTGAATTCAGGTGTACCTCAAGGTTTTGCTTAAACACGACTGTGACTCAGCAGCTTAGCCATTAGAAGCTTTTTACAAAGCATATTTAATGTGGAAATTGATGCTGAGTGAACCAGTTTGAGTATTATAGTCATTATCAACGCTATCAATGTCAACTAGGAACACAAACGCTCAGAAATAGAAACACTAAGAGCCATACAAAGCTTAAACGATTTTTAACATGTCATGGAAGAACTTGTGGTTAATTTTGAAATGGGTTAAATACATTTTTGGACCGTTTTAAGTTTGTTTTATTCATTTTTACATAATTTCCTGTGTACAGAATGCATATTCATTTATTAAAAGTAGTTGAGCTAATCTATATTCATTTTGAACTTTTTTCCCATCTTAATTTAATTTCACGTATCATTACTGTGGCATTCTCAGGTCTTAACTGTGCGCATGGATGTGCATGCATGTATCATATGATCGTGTGAATTTATACACATATGTGCAAAGAAGTGCCTGTTTGTGTGCATAATCTGTGTACACTTCCATTTACTGCAAGCTTCTAATGCAGTTCCAAGGTGCTAATCTTATATGATGGATGACAGTAATAATCCAAGCCACACGACAATAATGTCAAATATTTTAATTGGAGTGTAATTATGCACTCAACATAGTGGTTATCAGACATTTTTTTTAATTGATTACTTTGCTGGATTTACAATAGTGTGAGCCAGGCTAAGAAAAGAAGCTCTGTTAAAACACAGTCTAGTTAGTTCAATAAGCACGAGTCATATTTACTTTTACGAAGACACAGAATTTTGATATTTGTACATTTTGTTAGTTTGAAATAGTGAGGAAGAGATTAATTATCAAATCAAAACTTATGTTTGTGCCTTTTTTTGAATCATATTTTGTGTGACAGTGTTTTGATATGCATATTATCTATATTTGTAAGGGCTACATGTATCCATATACAACTATCCCAACTGTCTGTGGTGAGGAAACCATCGATGTGAAAGCATGGCCCTGAGTGGTTTTGTGATTAAGTTGTCTTTTAAGACGTCAGGCAGAAAGAATTGATGGTACACACACTTACTTAAGAGTCTTTTAGTCATATAAACTGATTATTGTGGTGCTTTGGTCCACTAGCTTTCATTGCATTGATTTTATTACCACTATTTCAATGTTTTAGTTAAACTGGCTCTTCCACATTGCTCAGTCAAGCTGCTTTTATATTATACTCCATACTACGTCTCCACTGATCAGTACATTTATCATCTTGCCTCTTGGCATTGCTTTTTGTTTATTGACCAAAGTAAACGTTTATGTGGTATTATGTATATGTGGTTTATTTGCTTTGACTTTTCTTTGTCCAGTACAATAAGATCAAAATGATATCTGTTTTTACATGACGAGCACATGGTTGTTTCCCACCAACTAAAGGATCTGTTACAGTGGAAACTTCCATAAGCTTCTTTTTAATAATTATTTTTTATGTTGATCCAACTGTATTTATGCCATTACGAATGCATGTATCTTAATTTTGTATTTCATATGAATAATAAAAATATATATTTGACCTTTTTATAATTGTTAAGGCTTGTCTGTGAGAGCTCACTGAAAAGTGTCTCAAAATAATCTACAATGCCACATTTCCAGGGATGAAACTAAGGCTATGACAACTTGTCAACAGCAATAAAATATGAATTGTAAATTACAGCAATGATGTGGGAGATTTAAAAAAAAAAATGCTACATATTATACACTCAACAAAAATATAAACGCAACACTTTTGTTTTTGCTCTCATTTTTCATGAGATGGACTTAAAGATCTAAAATTCATTCCAGATACACAATATTACCATTTCTCTCAAACATTGTTCACAAATCAGTCTAAATGTGTGATAGTGAGCACTTCTGCTTTGCTGAGATAATCCATCCCACCTCACAGGTGTGCCACATCAAGATGCTGATCTGACATCATGATTAGTGCACAGGTGTGCCTTAGACTGTCCACAATAAAAGGCCACCCTGAAATGTGCATTTTTTTGGGGACTCAGAACCAGTCAGTATCTGGTGTGACCACCATTTGCCTCATGCAGTGCAACACATCTTCTTCGCATAGAGTTTATCAGATTGTCAATTGTGGCCTGTGGAATGTTGGTCCACTCCTCTTCAATGGCTGTGCGAAGTTGCTGGATATTAGTGGGAACTGGTACACGCTGTCGTATACGCCGGTCAAGCACATCCCAAACATGCTCAATGGGTGACATGTCCGGTGAGTATGCTGGCCATGCAAGAACTGGGACATTTTCAGCTTCCAAGAATTGTGTACAGATCCTTGCAACATGGGGCCGTGCATTATCTTGCTGAAACATGAGGTGATGTTCATGGATGTATGGCACAACAATGGGCCTCAGGATCTCATCACGGTATCTCTGTGCATTCAAAATGCCATCAATAAAATGCACCTGTGTTCTTCGTCCATAACAGATGCCTGCCCATACCATAACCCCACCACCACCATGGGCCACTCGATCCACAACATTGACATCAGCAAAGCGCTCACCCACACAACGCCACACACGCTGTCTGCCATCTGCCCTGAACAATGTAAACCGAGATTCATCCATGAAGAGAACACCTCTCCAACGTGCCAGACGCCATCGAATGTGAGCATTTGCCCACTCAAGTCTGTTACGGCGATGAGCTGGAGTCAGGTCAAGACCCCGATGAGGACGACGAGCATGCAGTTGAGCTTCCCTGAGACGGTTTCTGACAGTTTGTGCAGAAATTGTTTGGTTATGCAAACCAATTGTTTCAGCAGCTGTCTGAGTGGCTGGTCTCAGACGATCTTGGAGGTGAACCTGCTGGATGTGGAGGTCCTGGGCTGGTGTGGTTACACGTGGTCTGCGGTTGTGAGGCCGGTTGGATGTACTGCCATATTCTCTGAAACGCCTTTGGAGACGGCTTATGGTGGAGAAATGAACATTCAATGCACGAGCAACAGATCTGGTTGACATTCCTGCTGTCAGCATGCCAATTGCATGCTCCCTCAATGCTTGTGGCATCTGTGGCATTTTGCTGTGAGACAAAACTGCACATTTCAGAGTGGCCTTTTATTGTGGACAGTCTAAGGCACACCTGTGCACTAATCATGATGTCAGATCAGCATCTTGATGTGGCACACCTGTGAGGTGGGATGGATTATCTCAGCAAAGCAGAAGTGCTCACTATCACACATTTAGACTGATTTGTGAACAATGTTTGAAAGAAATGGTAATATTGTGTATCTGGAATGAATTTTAGATCTTTAAGTCCATCTCATGAAAAATGGGAGCAAAAACAAAAGTGTTGCGTTTATATTTTTGTTGAGTGTATATTATATATCATATACTGGAAGCACCATGTGCTTGTGTAACATCTCTTCAATACCAGATGAGTCCATACATTTTAATTCAAAATACCATTAACTCAATTACTAAATTATCTTGAAGAAAAAAAGCAACCATAACTAAGGCAGTCACAGAGAGAGCAAGCAGCCCACAGCAGGATGAAGTCTTCAGCTGCTTCGTTCAAACTGGCACCTTCCTGCAGGTTTTTGAGGAGGTGTGCGGATGTGTTTACTTTGTCTTTAATAACTGCCGTAAAACAATCAGAAAATAACACTTTGTTCTCCTGGTTTACGGCTTTGTTTCCACTAACACCAATGCCTCGTTTCATTCACTTTCAAGCTTGCTCAACCACGGCTGTGCTCCCTCTCTCTCGCCTTATCTTGGGGCATATTTTAAATACTGTGTTTACAAACAGCAACTGAGAATGTGACTCGACTACATATTATGCCTTTATCATGAAGACGGAGCACTGCTATGTTACAGCCACTGTAGGCTTCATTGTTCTGATGTCATGCAGGGTGAAGTGGATGAAAGCGGCACATAATCCAAATGCATTTTATTCTTCCCTGGCACATTCATGTCTGATATATCCCAGCATGTGTTGTGGCTTAATAAAAATGGCCTATTTATTTGCAATGGGGAGGGGTGTTGGGGGTACATCCACAAATAAATTAAAAGGCTATTCAACTCAAGTTAGCATAATGTACAAGCAAAAGTATAAAATGGATACGCCACCAATTTGATCCATATTAACCAACAAATAATAGCCTAGACCCTCCTCTTAAGTACAGGACCCTTACTATAACTGACCCTGCAGTTTCAGACTGGAAGAATTGGCCTAGTGATGACAGGTAAAAGTTCACTTCTGCCCTTACTTATTGTGCATGGCTCCACCCATGTGAGTGCATTGCCCAACTACTAGTTGATCAGGATGCCTTCGGAAAGTGGACGGTCCCTATGGTTCCTCCTGGATGCTGCCTCTGATCGATAGATGGCACCATGCCAAGCCACCGGTTGTGGGCATACCGACTGTGGACATCGTCCTCAACCGTGATTGATTTCTCTATTTGAGTTGGTTTAGGGAAGAATTCGTCATCCTAAAGGGGTAGCCTACAGTTCAAGACCTGAAAAAAAACTTGCAACCCCAGCTGTAGGCTATGTGCTGCTTTCACACAAAGCCCAGCAGATATTTGTTGACTGACATCTAAGCAAACGATGAGTAACGTTTCATGTTAAACTTTAAACGTGGTTAATGTTTTCCAGCAGGAGGGCAAGGGTATGAGGAGGTCAGTTAAAAGACTACAAATGCTGAGCAACGGACGGGACGGTTTTCACATAATCTGTCGTCAATGCTCTGCTGGTTGGGATTCAGGCACACCTCTGTGCTGTAAATATGCCGGCCTCGCTCCTTCGATTTATAGGGGATGTCATTTGAAATCGCAGCCACCGGTCATTTAATCTGTCGCCTGCCCTCTGCTAGTGTGCATGGGTGGACTCTGCATTATGGCTGACATCTGAGAAGGTAAGGCAGGCTGTTTTAAGACCGAATGAGATCACGTGTGAAAGATGTGATTAAAGGCCTTCATTGGAGGAATCATTGATACTAAAAACCGGTGGGCTGTTGCTGCAGTTTGCTTTACTGGCTGTCTGGTCTGATTTACCCAGAATCAGTTCAACAAGCCGGGGCTATAAATAGACACACAGTGAGAGAGTGTGTGTGTGTGTGTGTGTGTGTGTGTGTGTGTGTGTGTGTGTGTGTGTGTGTGTGTGTGTGTGTCTTTTAAGAATTCAGCTGTAATTTGAGCTCTATGAGAGAGAGAGACAGAGAGAGAGAGAGAGAGAGAGAGAGAGAGAGAGAGAGAGAGAGAGAGTTGCATGACTAGTAATCGAGCGTCGAGCTGCACGATCCGCACCTCTGCAATCATGCACGTTCCGCGTCGGACGGGATTCTGGGTAAACACAGCAGGGCTGCCACAGACTCGGAGCTCCGTCCCCGCCGCATCCCCCACGAGCTGTTAGCGCGCGCGTGCGTTTTTGCGCGCGCGTGTGTGTGCCCGTGTGTGTGCGTGGAGCGAGAGGCGGGCTTGTGTTGTTGATCCAAAATGAGTCGACATGGCCGTGGCTTCGACTCAACGTACGCGGCTCGGAAGACGACCCCGGACGCCGTGACCAGTTGAAGGAGCGCGGCCGCAGATCACCTTCATGACAGTCAGAAGGTAGGTCCGTCCTGGCGCTGGTGTTTCCACGCTTCCCCACACACGCCAGCGGGTACACGGACACGCCACCAGTGTTATTTGCCTTCCCACCACCAGCAGCACGCTTCCTCGGCAGCGGCGGCGGTGGCCGGCCGGCCAATGCAGCGTGAATCGGCCTTGTGTGGCTGCGGGGTCGATATAACATGCTCGCAGTCGACGGCGGCCAGCATCTCTAAAAACGCGACCCGGCGACGCACATAGCGAAGTTATTTTCGTGGGGCTATCGTTTCCTCTGAAAAGAAAATAGGTCCACCCGTCTTACGCAAGCGCATTTTAACCGTGCGTGCAGTCGTCATAGGGACATATGAAGCTGTCACAATAATCCTCCAAGCAAAACAGTCCTGAGAGGTGGAAATGCATGTCACTTCCCAGAAAATGTAGACCGGGCCTTTCTTTAGAGGAGGGCCTAAACTTTCCAGGCTCCATTCGAATGGTTGGTGATAATAATTATACTGTCTGAATAAACTCTGGAGTGAATTCCCCCAAAGTCATTCTTTCCACCTTGTTGGAGCCAGATCAGCCAGAAACATCTGCTTTGTGTGTTTGTTTTTCTAAATGCTTGGCTGATGCCTTACTTGAGTCTTGATTGGAGGTTGTAGTTTCAGCCCCCCCCCCTCTTTGTTTATTACCTGTGATCCACCTTGAATTAAAGGCAACGAAGAAACAGCACTCACACAGCTTTACAGATTGGTCAGGAAGTGTGTGAGCAGCTCATTAGATTAACAAATTCACAGATTATATTTGCTGGAGACGCACTCGCGTTTGTTAAAAAGAAGGATTTTGATGAGGGGCTGTAAAAGCCACCGGTGCTTCAGCTGTTTCCGCTCTGTATCTTTAAGTGTGCCTGTGTAACCATTTGCCCTTGGCAACAGGGTCCTGCATGGGAACTCGCAGGGGCACAAACATGTGTGCAGCTAAAACAATCACTCTCTGTGCACTTTGTAAGAATGGCTGCAGGTACATCCAGATATGGCAGTTAAAATCACAGGACGGATTCTTGGAGTAGCCGCCTAATAATAACAAAAAGCATTTGTTCCTTGCAGCGTGCTACATTTAAAGTGCTCGTGCTCACTTTTGCAATACAAGTAGGCCAAAGGAGTGGAATCTGTGGAATTGGCCCGGTGACGTTGTCTTGGTGTGTCTCATGGAGGTACATTGTTTGGCGTAACACTGGAACGAAGGCAGGTATAAAATAACCAAGGCCAGGGCTCCAGGGAGTGAGATGTGGGTTTTTTTTAGTGTGCCTCTGCTGGGAGACATAAATATGTCTTTTAAAGTTAACTGACTTGGCCTCTTACCAGGAGCTGGAACAGTCAAATCCATCCATATGCAAATTAATCCAGTCATAAAACAGTTGTGTGGTCTGGATTCCCAGTGGCTGAAGTGGACCCCTGTCACTGTCATGCACCCGCTGGCTACAAGCCAGTGTGCCTGCAGGGCTGCTCATATTGGATCTTTGTTGTCTTATGGAGAACACTCACGTTTGATCCAAATATAGATATGAGCAAATAGATTTTACTGGGGTGGCCCTTAGGCCATTGGGCAGGCAACACATCATGTTACTTCCCAGCGTTTGAATTAAATTATGTATCAATGTGAAATGGATTTTATTGAGCCTGTCCATGCCGATCTCCCTTTATACCTTGTACCCATGTTCCACTCTCATTTTCCAACTCATGGCTGACCCGTTTCCATTTAGAGTGCTCCGACAGCATAGCCGTGAGACCGGTCTCCCATAACGCTCTAAAATAGAACGGAAATAATGGAAACATTAGCGGGCCGGAGAGCCGCGCAATCTATTTAATATCGCTATTGTGTTGTGACCCTTTTTTTGTAAATGTCCTAAAAAGCACCAGTAGGCAGGGCTGGTGATTGGCGTAGGGGATATAGGCCTTCGCCTAGGGCGCAGAATGTCAGGGGGCGCCCTCTTGTGGTGTTTGTTTTTTAAATTTTTATGATTTGCATATGCTGTGTTGTCTACTGTTTGCAAAACAAATTGCCCCTCGGGGACAATAAACATAAATGCACACCTAGTTCTGGGGCAATAAAGTGCAACTAGTATTATTGCATTAATAATGGTTACTGTATTATCAACAAAACATATGCTTCAAACAATAATAATCATATTGTGCCCCTTGAACCGTCACAAGTTGACAACATGATGTGTAATAAACTGCTGAAGGTGGTGGATGATGGGTAGGCTACCGTTTGATGCTCTCTCAGTTGGAAGGACATTAGCTCAAATGATTTCACTTGTTTATTCCCTGATCTGTGGTAATCTATGAATGACTGTGTATCTTTACTAAATGATCACTATATTTGTATGTATGCTTGGATATGCCTGAGGGTGATGGAACAGCAAGCACACCCTACACTGCTGCTACTTTACAACTTCCAGACACTCCATCAACTGGAACGTAACCCTAAAGCAAGTGAGTCGGTCATGCAGCACCTATGAATCCCCCTGAGCCTGTCTGAGGTGGAAAGGATGGAGTTAGTCAGCAGAGGACCATACCAGATCAAATCTATGTATTTAGAGCATCATTGTGATATATTTGTTTGTTTGAAAACTACTTGTATGTATAAAAATAAGACTTGCCTTGAAACCATTGTGGTGTCTGATGTTTTTTATAGACAGTGCGGTGGCAATGGAGGAGGGGGCACCCAATCATAATTTCACCTAGGGCACCAAAATGGCTAGAGCCGGCCCTGCCAGAAGGGATTGAAAAATGTCACATTATATTCATGTATATTGGTATGGTAATATTTGGTTCTGACGCTGCATTTTCTCAAAATGATCCAGTCATAACTTGCATTATTAAAATCCCATGAAAACTGGAGCAGTGTACCAGGAGGAGGACTATTTCTTTTGTTTCTATAACATGTCCTTGTTAATGTTTACATGGTGGGGTCAAACTTTCGTTTCTTTCTTGAAGTCATGGTGTATATAATTCAAGCAATCCTGTGTTGATTTGATAACTGACGGGTTATCGTTGTTATTATTCAAACTGCACACGCTCGTGGTTGCCTGTGTGTGTGTGTGTGTGTGTGTGTGTGTGTGTGTGTGTGTGTGTGTGTGTGTGTGTGTGTGTGTGTGTGTGTGTGTGTGTGTGTGTGTGTGTGTGTGTGTGTGTGTGTGTGTGTGTGTGTGTGTGTGTGTGTGTGTGTGTGTGTGTGTGTGTGTGTGTGTGTGTGTGTGTGTGTGTGTGTGTGTGTGTGTGTGTGTGTGTGGCACATGGTCTTAAGGGCTGCTTTGTTCTGTGTTTTACACAACATGCTGGTTAGAGAGACATTTATAGTGCTTGATGGTTTTACAGACTATGTGCCTGGTGTGTGCGCATCCAGGAAGCTCATGAGTCGCTCTTAAAGCGTCAGTACTTTGCCGCTCACTAACAGTGGATGTCAATTTGAAGATGCACTCTTTCCTGCAATACATATTAAACTCATTACTCATACTCTAGCTTTGCTTAGAGTCATAAAGTAGGACAATGATTGTGATTGTAGGGTCACTGTTTCTTGGGTGTGTTTTCCGAGCAAACAGAGGGAAGTCAAAAAGCACATTGTTATGTGGCCGTTCACTGGGTAGCAGATACAGTTTGTGAGCGTTTTGTCGCACAGCTTCCTGGGAAAGAAGGCGTGTGTGGTTTTTAGAAGCCGCTTGCGGAAACCACAATCACTGGTTTGCAGAGTACACACACGGCGTGTCTTGATACGTGTGTCTTCTGTCAGACCCGGGAAGTAACGCATCAGCTCAGAACCAACTGAGCATGTGTAACCTTCCCCCGTCTCCTTTCTAACCTTCTTCCTCTCGATCCTCCCACAGTGGCGTCGGGTGGCCATGGACCCATTCAGCCAGCTCATTCTCACCATATCGGTGACCAGCTTCTTCACCTTCCAGTGGCTCTTCCACAAAGTCAGCCCCTGGATGTCCGTGCGCATCAGCTCCAGCTTCCGCGGCCTCAGTGACAAGCAGAAGGTGGAGTGGAACTCAAGGTGCTGTGATCTAAATATTAAAGATCTGGTCTGAATATTTGCTGAATAGTTCAGATCTTGTTTCCTATATAATATACTATTTCATCTTTACATTTCATCTGTCATAGTGAGCACTTCAGGGACACAGTGTTCGTGCTGATGAACAGAGGATTTGATCAAACAAACAACCGAGTGTCATCTGCTGTCATACTGCAGTTTATCTGCTAACTTGTTATGGGAACATTGCAGATACTGGCTAGAAAGACCAGATTGGCACCAAAAGATGGAGTTTGTTTGTCTTGTGTGAGACAGACAGGCCGTTGTGATCCGTGAGAACAGTGAGAGCCGTGCTGTAGATCGACGGCTGTGTGGCCGGGGAAGAGTGTTTGAAGGGATCCGGCCAACTCCAACTTGCATGAATCACCCGTTTTTCATTTTCTCTCGTACACAGTTTATTACTCACGAGAGCTGCTTGTGAAATTGGTATGGTCGCATGGTTTACGAGCAGATGAGAATGAATGATTTGCGGAGATGGATCCAGGCTACGGGGATCCCTGTCGAGGCCTTTGACTGTACAGATTCTATTGAAACAGCCTCACAGTGTTGCTGCCATCATGTCTTACTGACGGATGGCTGAGAACTGTCTGACTGTCTCACTGCCTCGTTGACTGACTGACTGACTGGGACTGTGCGCTGCTCTGGCTGACCCTTCAGCAGTGTTTAATCTCTTAGTCTAATTGGTCTGAATCCGTGTGCAGCCGTGACAGGCAATCAGCTGATTCACTCCGAGGACCAAAAAATGGGCTCTAAACCACACAAGCAGCTCCGAGGCACTTTTTCCTGAACAAATATAAAACACTCACTCTTCCTTTTGGCAAGATTATTGAACACAAACTCTCTGACGTGTGTCAGTGCCGCTCTTGGCAGACGGGATGAGATCATCGCGGCGTTCTGCTTGTCATTTCAGGACGGTGTCAACGTTTCACGCACTGTTGGTGGGAATCTTCTGCCTCTGCATCCTGTTCTTTGACGATGCCGTCAATGAGGACCCAGTCTGGTGAGAGTTAAGCTGGGAATGTCTTGTTTTGAACCGTTACTTTATGTATACACGTTTGCTGCTTTACCCGCTGTGTCATTTTAGCATAAAGCTAGCTTCAGTATAATGTGATTTTAGAGGTCATGTTAGGTCACATCTACTGTTTAGGAGTCAAGACCCTTTCACAGATGGAAAGTACTGTTTAGAAATCCGAACAAGGAAGCCAAAATCTAATCTTGGTTATTTTTTAAATTACATTTTAATTACATTTTTATTTAGCCTACTGTTCCATACTACAGGAATTGATTTACATTGACATTTAGGTCATTTAGCAGACGCTTTTGTCCAAAGCGACTTACAATAAGTACATTTGTAAGGAAACAAAGAAACCACAACGTATCATTGCCGATAAAGTAAGAGCTAAAAATAGAACAAGTGTTAGGTCCTCATCTGAGTAAAGTAGTACTTCAAGAGCAACAGTGCTACGATCTGAGTGCTATAGGTAAGGTTTTTTTTGGGGGGGGGGGGGGGGGGGGGGGGGTGTTAGTGGGTCATGCTATGTAGAGTCGAGGTGAAGTCTGAGTGAGTCTTGAGCCTTTTTCGGAAGATGGCAAATTACTCTGCTGTCCTGACATTGGTCGGGAGTTCGTTCCACCACTGAGGCGCCAGAACAGAGAAGAGTCTGGACTTTGCTGAGCGACATTTGTTTGATTTCAGCGATGGTGGTACCAGCCGGCCAGCTGAAGTAGAGGAGCGAAGTGCTCGCTTCGGGGCATGAGGTTTGACCAGTGTTTGAAGGTAGACAGGTGCTGTTCCATTGATGGCCCTGAAGGCCAGTGTCATCGTCTTGAATTGGATGCGTGCTGCAACAGGGAGCCAGTGGAGGTCACGGAGGAGGGGGGTCACATGGGAGAATTTGGGTAGATTGAAGATAAGGCGTGCTGCAGCGTTCTGGATACGCTGCAATGGTTTAATCGCAGAGGCCGGGAGTCCAGCCAGGAGAGAGTTGCAGTAGTCAAGGCGGGAGATGACCAGTGCTTGGACCAAGAGTTGCGTTGCATCCTTTGTGAGGAGGGTCCGAATCCTGCGGATATTGTAGAGGGCAAATCTGCAGGATCGGGCCACAGCAGTGATGTTGGGGGTGCAGGATAGTTGGTCATCGAGGATTACACCCAGGTTCCTCGCAGTTGACGACGGCAATACTGTGATGCCCTCGACAGTGACCGACAGGTCCATGCGAGGGCAGTCTTTCCCTGGGATGAAGAGGAGTTCGGTTTTATTCAGGTTAAGCTTGAGGTGATGTGCAGTTGTCCAGACAGAGATGTCAGCCAGACAGTTCGAGATGCGAGTTGCAATGTGAGTGTCAGAGGACGGGGGAAAAGAGAGGAACAGCTGGGTGTCATCTACGTAGCAATGGTAGGAGAATCCATGCGATGTGATAACAGAACCTAGTGATCTGGTGTATAGTGAGAACAGAAGTGGTGCTAATACTGAGCCTTGAGGGACACCCGTGTCCAGAGAACAGGGTTTGGACATAGAGCCATTCCATGTGACCTGAAAGGTGCGATTTGTCAGGTATGATGTAAACCAGGTGAGAGCAGAGTCAGTTAAGTTCAGCCAGAGTGGAGAGGAGGATTTGGCGGTTGACTGTGTCGAATGCAGCAGATTGGTCGAGGAGAATGAGAACGGAGGAATGGGATGAGGCTCTAGCGTCTCGCAGGGACTCGGTCACTGTGAGGAGGGCCGTCTCAGTGGAGTGAGCAGTCCTGAATCCTGATTGATTAGGGTCTAGGAGGTTGTTCTGTGAGAGATAGGATGACAGTTGGTTGTAGGCGGCATGTTCCAAGGTTTTAGAGAGGAATGAAAGAAGAGATACAGGTCTGTAGCTTTGGATGTCAGTAGCGTCTAGGGTGGGTTTTTTAAGGAGAGGCTTCACGGTAGCTGTCTTAAAATCCGCTGGAATGACACCTGAGGTGAGGGAGGAGTTGATCAGGGTGGTGAGGAATGGCAAGATGTCGTGAGAGATGTCCTGGAGAAGAGAGGAGGGAATCGGGTCGAGGGAGCAGGTGGTGGCACGGTTAGATGTAACAAGTGCGTGAACGTCTTCAGAGGTGAGGAGGCTAAAGCTGGTAAGACCATCCGAGTTGAGAGTTGGGGGAGATGTCTTCTGGGAGGGAATAGGCGTGAATGAGGAGCTAATCTCATTTACTTTCTTGGTAAAGTAAGTTGCAAAGTCATCGGCAGTAAGGGAGGAAGGGGGGGGAGGGGTGAGGAGGGAGGAGAACATGGAGAAGAGTTTCCTGGGGTTGGAGGCAGAAGAGTTGATCTCTGCCAGGTAGAAGGCAGATTTAGCTGCCGAAACAGTTGAGGTGAAGTCAGAGAGAAGGTGGTGGTAGTGAGCAAGGTCCTCGTACTGGCCCGATTTCTTCCATTTTCTCTCTGACGCTCGCAACAATGATCTGTTGGTTCGCAAGGGTTCAGACAGCCAGGGAGCGGAGGGAGATGATCGCGCAGGTCGTGAGATTGGGGGATTGGGGGACCAATCCAAAGAGTGAGAGTGTCCAAAGAAGAGGAGAGTGAGGACATCAGGATGGAGGAGGCTTCCTCAGTAGGCATTAAGGAGAACTGTTCTGAGGATGGTAGCGAGGAGATAACAGTTGAGGAGAGAGCGGAGGGAGTGAGGGATTTCAGGTTGCGGCGGCTGGTGACCATTCGAGGCGTAGAGGGGAGGGATGTGGTGGGCTCCATGGGGAGGGAGAAAGTCACAAAGTGGTGGTCGGACACGGTGAGCGGGGTAACAGAGAGTGCCGAGATGCCACAGGATCTTGTGAGACAAGGTCAAGTTGGTTCCCGGCCCGGTGAGTTGGTGGAGAGGGGGAGAGTGTAAGGTCAAATGCGGAAAAGAAGTCAATGAATTCAGATGAATGCAGCTTTCCCGGGTGGATGTTGAAGTCACCGAGGACGACGAGTGGTGTGCCATCATCAGGGGAGCAGCTCAGGAGGGCATCCATCTCATCCAAAAAGTCACCGAGGGGACCGGTCGGGCGATAGATCACTATGATGTTGAGTTTGAAAGGAAGGGTGACAGAGACGGCGTGGAATTCAAGTGTAGATCGGTGTAGGTGGTCCAGAGGAAGGACCTGGTAGGACCATCGGGATGAGAAGCCCAGTTCCTCCTCCTCGCCCTGTTCGTCTTGGGGAGTGTGAAAACGAGTAGGCAGTTGAAAGGGCAGCTGGAGTGGCAGTGTTTTCTGGGGTGATCCAGGTCTCCGTGAGGGCCAGGAAGTGGAGAGTCTGCAGGGAGGCATAGGCAGAGATGGTGTCCGCCTTCTTGACTGCAGACTGGCAGTTCGACAGCCCCCCTAGTACTTCAAGTTCCTTACCGGTGGAGAATGGTGGGTAGCAGAGATTGGATGGGTTACAGCCTCGAGTGAAGGGTCTTCGGTAAAACCTTCTCCAGTGTGATGTCCTGACTGGGATAAGACACATGGCTGCAAGGGGGGGGGGGGGGGGGGGTGAGATGTTATGCCTACCTCAATGGACTCCCACAGGTAGACTCCCTTGTCTTTGTTCAGATGTCTTCATTCTGCTGGCCTGACGCTGCAGCTGATGCTGTAGTGACAGCCTTTTAAGTGCTCAGTTTACCGTAAGTACTGAGTGTGACCCCTCCCTCCGATCAAGTCTATTCACTACAGCTGAGCTGGCTGAAACTAGCTGATAACTCACTTAACATAGACAGCTTCACAAGAATTTAAACAACAAGCTATCAACACAAGACTAAATGTTACAACTAACTTTACTCACACAATGCCTAAACCCAAATCTACAATTCCCATACCCATTATCCTTTATTCAGGGTCACGGGGGGGGGGGGGGGGGGGGGGGGAGTAGGAGTCGATCCCAGCTGTCATTGGGAGAAGGCAGGGTACACCTGGACAGGTCACCAGTCTATCACAGGGCCGACATGTAGAGAGAGACGGGTCGCCAGTCTGTCACAGGGCTGACATGTAGAGAGAGACAGGTCACCAGTCTGTCACAGGGCTGACATGTAGAGAGAGACAGGTCACCAGACTATCACAGGGCCGACATGTAGAGAGAGACAACCATTCACACCTTGATGTTTCTCTTCTTTCCTTCGATAATATCTTTTTATTATTACATGTTTCTCAAACCAACCCTATAATACCACTTGTGTTTGTTAATAGGGGAGATCCTACGCTGGTGAAGACTAATGTTGCCATCACAACAGGCTACCTCATATCTGGTAAGGCGACCGTACAGTTTACTCAGGTAATGTTTGTGAAAGTCAGACCAAGAGAACGTGCACGTAGTCGGTGAGATGTGATAACGTTGATTTAAGACTGTGTGTGTCAGTAATTCATGGTCAGAAATAAAATAAAGAATACAAATAAATTCTAAATTAAACATATCAATGTGTCAATTTAAATGTTTTGATTTCTCCAGTGACGTGTTACCTCTCTTTCCCCCTGTACTTCTGTTTTCCAGATCTGCTGCTGATATCTTACTATTGGAAGGCGATAGGCGACAAGTTTTTTGTAATTCACCATCTGGCAGCGTTGTATGCTTACTACTATGTACTGGTGAGTGCCCTATTGTCCAATAGCAGAATGTGCAGGCAAGATGGGAAGGAGACAACCAAGGGTGAACAGATGAAGCCTGTGGAGCTGCTGGGTCTTTTATCTTATTTAGCCACCGACTCATATAGGTCAGTTAAATATGCACGAGGGGAGGCCATACGCCAGACTGTACAAACACGCCAGAGAAGGTATGGATGTTTAAAGTCCACCTTAAATGCACCAGTTGGTGAGTTCCAGTATCAACTGCTACATCTTTACCCATGAGATATAGCGTGTTCCAGCAGGAATAAGGGTTGTAGTGTTGGCATTCTTTGGCTTCCCTGGAAATGACCGAAAACAAAAAACAACAGTTTAAATGATGACATCGAAGACTGTAGGCTTCAAGGTTGTCATGACA
This sequence comes from Eutrigla gurnardus, assembly GCF_963514095.1. Taxonomy (NCBI): domain Eukaryota; kingdom Metazoa; phylum Chordata; class Actinopteri; order Perciformes; family Triglidae; genus Eutrigla; species Eutrigla gurnardus. The sequence continues at coordinate 12,096,127 of NC_139929.1, read as the reverse complement.
TGTCACCCAGGTTTAGCTGTAGTACACCAAATCATCGTTATTAGGGTCACTCTATCTTTATGAGGAAGTCAACAGTGGGTGTCAACCTGATAGTAAATTCACAAGTCATTTGAAGTAGTCGTTATTGCCGCGGCGCTTATGTAGGCGTGGCGATAGTTCAGTGTACTCAGCGTGCGTGGGCAGTGCTGTTCACTCTTGGTTAGATCCCAAACCCTCTAGGTCGCCAAGATCTGTTGATAATTATAATGGAAATGAATGACTATGGTATTTTTTGCATGGAATGCTCAGTGATGGTACTGGCTGATGACCCCCCCCCCCCCCTTCCCCACCTTGCCCTTACAATTACTGTGCTTTCTATTTGTTTTACTGATCCCCCTTTTGTGTGAATCTGACATAAGCTGAACGTTTCTGAGCTTAGCGCTGCTGAATGCCAAACTGTAACCACTGTGTGCATGCTTGCGGTTTCTGAAGCATTCTACAGCGGCAGGGTTCCTTAGCTTGTTACTGTGCATGCCAACAAATTAACTTTTGGTAATGAACTTCCCTGCCTATCTACATTACCTTCCGCCTGTCTTGTTTGTGCCAGAGCCTAGTTGTGCCTCTTCTTTCTCTTCCTCGCACTCCTCCTGAGACTCCCTGACGAGAGAAAAGTGACAAAGACACTCAAATCATGTCATCCACAGATGATAGTGCATCGCCAAATAGCCATGAATGTATCCTCTCAGGTGTTAATGCGCTTAAACGTTTCCTCCATACCTATTTTATTTGAGTTGATCTTCCCCTACAATGCATCCTCTGTATTTTCTATATAGAGCAAAATGCAATGAGTACTAGTTTAACGTAAATCCTGCCGTCCAGATTTACATCTTCCCCCTATCTAGTCACTGGCTGGATTTGCAGACTTGTTTTCATAGCATTGATAATGAGGAATATTACTTTGCCACGTTTGTGTCTAAACAATAAGTTTAAATCAGTGTCACATCAGTGAAATAAAAAATAAAAAAACTGTAAATCCAGCCTATCATCAGCCCCTGTATCTAAATCAGTAAACTCAAAGTGAGATGAAGTAGGCCATACTGTTACTGGACACTCATGACTGTTTCCTCAGACTAGATCTGAAATCCATGTGGGATACTGGAATGGATGCGCCGCGTTAGTCAGCTGTGGTATAAAACGCATTACTGCAGCCGTATTGCCATAATGCCGTGGAACCACAGTAAAAGCAGTTTGATGTCGTTTTCATTTTATTTAGTTTTGTACCAGCACAAATGTTTCTTATGTTGTCTTATCAGTTAATGTGTCGGGTGTGTTTTCATGTCACATACACAATCAATTCTACCTAATTTTAATATTATTCACACGGCCAAGTGATGGCTTCATTGAATTTACTCTGTATTTAAAAAAAACAAAATCAGCTTAATGTCATGCGCTTGTTGGTATGTTTTGATTATTGATTAATCAGTCACTAATAGCTTGGTCAAAATGGTGTTCAAGTAATGATATGTTTTTTTAATAAGCAAAATCTGTATTTTGTGTGTGTTTTAACGGACGCTTAGCTTAATCAAAACCATAATGTAATAACTGCTGTGTAAATATTAGATGCATGCTTTTCTTCTCAGTGTTTGTAAGTGTCGCTTCTTATTTGCTTCCCATTGTGGTGGCATCTTTTCTTTTTTTTTTAAACTTTCTTCTAATATATTTGTCTGTCTGTCTCTCCGCTGACTTTAACATAAAACGCCCCTCTTCAAAACCCTACATGCAAAAACTACCAACACCAAGTGGGATAGTGTCATCCCCGTTCATGCAAAAACTACCAAAAGGGTTGTGTGTCATTTCAGGGACCCAGAGCAGGTCTCGATCTAGACGGGGGCCTCCCCCCTATTCCTGTCTTGTCTGCTACTATTGCTGTTGTGTTGCACTGAGCAGATATGATGCCCAGTCACAGTATGGACTTACCAGTTCCTAGAGGTACTAGCATGCTAATGCTAGGTGGGAAGTTCAAATCATACGGTACTAAAGCTGCAATGCAGATGTGCCCTGTTTGTGTGGCATAGTAAGTATGTTTTAATGACCAGCTTTTGTTGCAGCCCTGACGGTAAGTCTTCTTTTACAGGCTCTAAAAGCCAAATAACCTTCATCCTTGTGGGCCTCTTCAGGGGAATTGCATGCTAAGATTTTTATCTTAAAGGAAAACACCACCGCATTTCCATACTGAACTATGTTCTGCTCTGATGTTAGACGAGGTGATACATACCTCCCTCTCCTCCGTGCGTGCACTCAATGGCTCTTGTGCGCACTCCGCGCAGCGCTAATTTGCTAGCATGTAGCTTGTCCCAGTATATTCCTTAGGATCCAAAGGGGGGTGAAGTTAGAAGCGACCAAGCACTTCCACGTTGTCCCTATTTAAATACGGTTACGTGAGTAGTTACACGACCCAAGTTTGGTTACACAAAATGAAACATGCCAATTTTTCTAAGCGGATAACAAGGATAACTAGATAGTATGGCGGAATAACAACTGGAAGCACTTCGACGTCGGCGCAGTAATATCATCACTCAAAACATGACGGGACTATATACCTTCTGCTTGTTTTCACAACCCTGTACGATGCACGTTATAACCATGATGTTTGATTGTTCACAAACTATCTTACTACAACCTGATGCTTCCTCAACTGTGCACAAACTACTACAGGTAGTGCAGGCGGCGGCGTGCAGGTCACGTAGGTTCTATTGACGGAAGTAAGAGGGGGAGCGAAGTGATGATATTACTGCGCCGACGTCGAAGTGCTTCCAGTTGTTATTCCGCCATACTATATAGTTATCCTTGTTATCCGCTTAGAAAAATTGGCATGTTTCATTTTGTGTAACCAAACTTGGGTCGTGTAACTACTCACGTAACCGTATTTAAATAGGGACAACGTGGAAGTGCTTGGTCGCTTCTAACTTCACCCCCCTTTGGATCCTAAGGACAAGCTACATGCTAGCAAATTAGCGCTGCGCGGAGTGCGCGCAAGAGCCATTGACATCAGAGCAGAGCATAGTTCAGTATGGAAATGCGGTGGTGTTTTCCTTTAATTTGACACAGAATTCGATTTCGGAACACAGCGGGTCAAAACCATTTTAGACGCAATGAAAATCGAGATGCAAATCGCAGCACTCACGTCTCTACAATGCAGTCTTTCAGTCAGAACTCCTCATTCAAATGTATCTGGCTAATGGCACCGTTTTCAGCCTGAGTGCTTGATGTTCAAAATTGGATTTTTGCGAGGTGGGCCGGGTAAACGGATGTCCTGAAAGCATCTTGGATGTAAGATCATCTTCATTCTATTTAGCAGCAGCTGAAAAGTGTGCAGTTCGAATGAAAATAAAGCCATGAAAGCTGTCCTTATGGTAGGATCACTCAAGGGCTTCATGGTGGCTTATTTCCATGTCACAAACCACCGTCAGCTGTTAGAGTTCTGATCGGGTCAAGGTACAAGCATTGTTAGCTTCATTAGTAATAGTTTCAGGTGAGTTTGGGTACAAACAGCATGGCGTTCAGGCCCTGATCTTCTAAACAATGCCATGTTTCTCAGTTAAACAATGCTTTTTACTGTGCATGGCTTCTGGTTGCTCCTTTTTAAATAGTGGCTGGCTGAATGTATGTATGGTACATAATTGATCAAAGCCCATGCTGTGTGGACATTTGCTCAATACCTTTTCTTCATGTTCTATGGTACGGTTTTGTGTTGTATGGATTGCAAGACGTGAAGTGTGAGTCAGCAGGAGTTGACCAATGATAAATGATGCATCACTGATTATTATCTCAATAAATGCAGAAGCAACATATAATGTGGCAATTTTTGCATGTTGCTTGTCACGTCTTTTTTAGAAGGATATGATCAAGATGTTGTTGCTAATTCACTTTGATATCTAGAAACGTTTATATGATTTAATGTTAAAGGGAAAATTCTCCACCCTTTTTATGTGGATGTAGAAAGCGGGATCATTTGAAATGATCATGACTTATTTGGAGGCGAAGAACCGGCAATTTCAGCTTGGATTTCTAGTCCCCGCCCAGGAAGACGTGGCCAGCAGGGGGCCTCCGGGTGCCAGAAGGGTGTGCACATCCTGGTACGAGTAGTCAGTGCTGCCTCGGCTCCATGAGCAGGAAAACCAGCTTCCTTAGTCACCATAACAGCCACAGAGGAATGTAATGCTTCAGTTGACAACAATTCCCATAAACGCAGGTTGGCCAACCACATAACTGGTGGAGAACTTTCACTTTAACATTCATGGTTCCTATGGGAGGGATTTGTTGTGATTTTTGTCAGCACATTCGTGCTCCCAAGGGAATGAACCTTTTGATTGAAGACCAATGTGTGTCATCAAGCCCTTACTATAAAGACCTGACTTACAATGTAAAACAATGACTGTTTACAGTTGTTTATGTTTCTCTGCTCTCTATGACTGCTTAGTCGTGTTTTTGTCTCTTTCACGTTTGGTGGTCTCCCTGTTCTTACCTTGTTCTTCCAGGGTGAAGGAATGTTGCCTTATTTTGCTAACTTCCGTCTGCTTGCCGAGTTTTCTACACCATGTGTGAACCAGCGGTACGTACACTTTGTACACACTCAAATTTGAAGGGTTGGACTTAATACATTTACGACATTTCTGGAGATTAGATGCCAGATGATGTATTCATTTTTTTAGGAATTACATTCTCTCAGAGTACTTGATTCCAATAGGCGGAAGTCCAAAGTTACTTTAGACAACACTCCCATTACTGTTTTTGTCAACTTGTCATGATACACTAGTCATGTCTCACATTTGCATCTTCATCCTGCTGGAAAACAAGTTTCTTAACCCTGTGTTGTGTTTCAGCTGGTTCTTTGAGGTACTAGGTTATCCCAAGTCCTCCCGGCCCAACATGGCGAACGGTGTCGCCATGGCGGTCATCTTTTTCGTGGTCCGCATCGCCGTCATGCCGGTCTACTACATTCGCATGTATGCGGTCTATGGCACGGAGGCCTTCTACCTGGTGCCCTGGGGCGGCCGCGTAGCCTGGATCGGCTCGAGCATCTGCTTGGACATCATGAACGTTATGTGGATGCATAAGATCGCCCGCGGCTGCTACAAGGTGCTGCGTTCGGCGCGCCAGAGCAAAGCCGGCGGCCCTCAGGAGAATGGGAAGACGGATTAAAAGGAGAGTCGATTTGACGGACACGGTTGGACGATTGCCTGTCACACCTGGGACGATGAGGCTACAGGACCGAATGTAACGAGGAAATGTACCGATGGACCGCTTTGACTGGCCATCCCTAAGCCATGAAATGACCTCCTAGCAATACTCTGTGTGCATGGCCATTTATTTTTCCCTTAAACAATGTATCACTACACAAAAGAGTCCTGGGACAGCGGACTGTTAACACAAACACAAGTTGTCAAAAAGTTTACCGTTCTTTACATAACCAGTGCTGAACAAAAGACTTCTTTTTTTTGGTATAGTTCTATTTAGTCCCAGAATAAATCTATGAACTATGCGTCAGAGATTGGAGGGAACCTGGAAAACATTCAGGGATTCCTCGATGATGGTCAGTGCCATAAAATCATCGTCAGATGCCTGTTGAGGAGAAGGGCCAACATCTTCTTTTTTTTTTTTCCTCAGTGAATTTTGAGCAGAATTTGCAGGAACTTGACACAAGAAGGGATTATACCAAGTGCAATCACGGAGAAGAAAAAAAAACGGATGAATCCGTAAATCACCTGCCTACTCTCGGTCAGATGGGAGTAACATTTAAAAAGCCAGCCTTTTAAGACGTTTATGGAATATTGTGAGTCTCTGTTGCATTTGGATTGTATTTGATTTCTTTAATGCGGGGTTGAAAGCGAGTCGGTGCACTGTACGTTGTGTTGTGACGTACAGAGTACCGTCGCTTTAAGGCTTAAAGGGAAAGTGAATGCAAATGCTGTTTGTATGCTGACATTGACGTTAATTATCCTTATTATCAAGGCAACAGTTGTCATCAGATATTAAGATCCACACAATGAAATATGTATACAACGTCATATTTCACAGAATGGAGAAAAAATACCAGTACAGTAGTTGTACAAACAAAGATCAACCGCTTTTAAAATCTTAGTGCTAAGAGGATTCATGGGAAATCTGACACTCCTTTTAGTTATTCCAGCATCAGGCGTTGACCTTAGGTTTCTATAATAGTCACACTTCCTATTTATGATCACATGCTGTTCCAATGTAGCCATGGGCAACCTTCGCCGCCAAGCAGCATGCAGCTGTGTGTGTTGGGACATTTTAGCACCGGCAAAAATGAAATTCACGACACGGTTTCTTTACATTTATTTGAATGAATGTTGTTTCTGCAGATTTGAAGTTTGATGTCAGTGTTGCAGTTTTTAGAACATTGTGATACAAATAGATCCTGCCTCATGTTGCATTTGATTTCCAGTCTGCTGTTAAAAACATAAGATGCACTTCCATATTTTTTCGTCAGATCGATACAAGGATTGCGCTTTGTTTTGTCGGCAGACAGGAATATATGGAACGGCCGTGAAGGTTCACGTCCCAAAGCATAACTCTATGGAGCTAGAACAGTCTCATAATTCATAAATGCACACAGAAATTCATAAATGCACAAAAAAGATTTGCAAATGTATTTGGGGATTTGTATATACATGTGACTCAAAACACAAATACATTTTCAATGCACACACAAATATGTTTCATTTCATATGTAAGTAAAAAATATTCACATATAAAAAACAAGATTCATAAACATATTTCCAATGCACACACAAATCTAAAAAAAAAATCACAAATACATGAATGTTAAAGTATTTGCAATCTTCATCAAATACGCATTTGGGGCTTGTTACATTCATATATGAACTGTTGGACCTGTATTTACAAAGTGCTTTTAATTTGTAAACCTCCCTGCATTTGTGTGTGAAACTTTTGAGACTCCCCTGACGTGACTCTAATCCACAAATGCGTTTTTTCTAAGAGAAGGTTGTCTGTAGCCAATCAGATGTCTCCCTCCTTTACAGCCAATCACGTGAGTGCGTTGCGTTGGAGGGATATGGGTGCTAGAGCCAGAATCGACCTTATTTCTGGAGATAATTTCCCTTCTTCCTGTGCTCCCTGTCTTTATGCTGTATAGATTAGGTGTACAGTTATATAAATATCTATTTTTCTTTTATAAAGAAGCATTTTATGGAAGTAATTTATTCCCTCATTCTGGGGAAGATGAACCGGTGCGGGCGGAGTTGTGTTTTAGACTTTTGGGGGAGACACTCACGTGATTGGCCGTAAAGGAGGGAGACATCTGATTGGCTACAGACAACCTCCTCTTAGAAAAAACGCATTTGTGGATCAGAGTCACGTCAGGGGAGTCTCAAAAGTTTCACACACAAATGCAGGGAGGTTTACAAATTAAAAGCACTTTGTAAATACAGGTCCAACAGTTCATATATGAATGTAACAAGCCCCAAATGCGTATTTGATGAAGATTGCAAATACTTTAACATTAATGTATTTGTGATTTTTTTTTAGATTTGTGTGTGCATTGGAAATATGTTTATGAATCTTGTTTTTATATGTGAATATTTTTTACTTACATATGAAATGAAACATATTTGTGTGTGCATTGAAAATGTATTTGTGTTTTGAGTCACATGTATATACAAATCCCCAAATACATTTGTAAATCTTTTTTGTGCATTTATGAATTTCTGTGTGCGTTTATGAATTATGAGACTGTTCTAGCTCCATATAACTCTGTCTAAGCAGTTCATGGTTGTAGGACACTGAACACAGGAAACAAATCTGTTCAAAGGGTCTCAGACGAGTGTGGGTCTATCGCAGGTTTGATTTCCACGTTTGCGTCTCGTTGACGATTTAGGAAACATGTACTTGAATTCTCCTTGTAAATGTATATGAGCTGTACATCAAAAGCTATTGTCGGATGTTTTGTGAAACCGAAACAGGGATTGCTCGTTTTTGAACATAACGCCTTGCTATGTTCACCATTTGATTTTGTTGCCTTTTTAAAAACAACTTATGATTGCACACTGAATATTTTGTTACAGCTAAAAAAAAAACAAATGTTTTCCATGTCTGATGCCTGTCTAATGTGATTATTTGGCCTTTTGTAATAGTTTCAGATGTAAAACCAAGAGGATTGTTAAGGCTGGATGTTTTAGTGCTTTTGTTTTGTTATGGTTTTAAAACAAATATTCAAAGATTAACATATTAGTGCCAGTGCATAAGCCATTACTACTCCAAAATACTTTTTTAAAGCATTTTCATGCAACAGTGCCAAGTTGCACCCATGATTTGATGGTTCAGACCAATTCTGTTCACGTAGCCATCTCGGCACGCTGTTGCGAGTCACATTAGGACGAAGCCAAGTGTAGTTGAAAAGCAGTGCGTTTGGACCAGGATGCACTTGGGCAGATGAGCACTTTCTCACCTCTTAGAAAACGAGTCAGGATGTGTTAATATTTCACTGTTCTGTGAAAATCAGGGTCGGCCCGGCGTGCGGCGTCATGCATGGTCGGTGTGGTCTTCTTCTTCATGCACCCTCTATAAACTGCATGTGGAATTGCATGGGAATTGCACTGTATACAAAATAGCATATACATTTGTGACACAACCTTTTTCTTCTTTTTTTTTCTTAGTACATGTACATAATGTTTACTGAAACGTTAGTCTTGTACTGTGCCACACAATGTAACCCACAGGTGATGATGGTAATGATGTGGTGAGAACATCATGGAGCAGAAGGTACAATGTCCAGAAAATAATCAGTAAGGGAATACTTGAATACTCATCAGCACGGTCTATAGCAATCTGGGCGGTGCAAAGAAATATCCGAGCGTCTTGCATTATATGCCTAACATTGTCTTTAATTTATTAATCCAAGAGAAGTAGACGTAAAACAAAGCAGATGCTGTTGTCATGGAGACCATGTTGGTGCTGCTGTCAGCCAGCTGAACCGGTGTTGGTGATTCTGTTCTGAATGTTGTATAGGGGGGGGAGACGGGAGCAGTGGAGTGTTTAGTGACATTCTATGAATGTATGAATGTATTGGAGAAGAGAAGATGTTTGTCATTTACATTTTAATTTGTTCTTTACAATAAATACCAAATTAACTGATGATGATGATGATGATGATGATGATGTGTGTCATCCTGGTTCCAACATGTTTGTTTGCTGCTTGGAGCACAATTAATGAGTCTCAAATATGGATTTCATTACGCTGCTTTGTTCCATTTGCCTTGAAGCAGTGCATCAATTATCGAATGCCAATTACACTTTTGCTGAATTATATATTTTTTTCCCAATTATATGGCACTTCTTAGAGTCATATTTGACGAACAATCACACTTAAAACACATTGGTGGCTTTGTATTACATTGACAGTGGAGGCGACAATACAAACACCCAGAAAGTAATAACAAGTAAAACACTTGAGATGACAGAGGACTTGACAAAAATGATGCATTCTTGACTAAACATTGTAATGTTAAATTGTATCAAACAATGCCACACTAATCCCAGATTTCTACTTCATTACCTTGCAGTTAGTGAAGGTGTTTTCTGTCAAGATAAATACTTGGCTCCCATTCCAGCTGTTCATCCCCTGGCCACACATGTGTAAGTACTAAGTGTGAGTGCTTGTGTCTTAAATTTTTTTTTTTGTTATAATTAACCAGCTTTATATGCTCAAATTGGACATTTTAACAGTACTAGACGAATCCATACATGATTTGTGACCATAACAGGTAATGTCTCATGTGAACCACAAGAGGGCAGTGTTGCTGTGTAATCCAATTCTCTGGCCAGGAATATATATGTTGGAGGACATCAAGGGTAGAAAGAAAAGTTTTCTAGGCAGACTATGCTCTCTGGCTTAGCATATAGTCTTTACTTATGCTAAAAGAAATACGCATCCCAATCAGCAGCCATTCAGTCAAACAATACTGTCTTGACAGCTTGTTATGCTCTCTAATTATCACACTAAAAGGAATACAGGCATGCCCTCATTTACATCCAGACCACACATCCAGGAACATTTTCACCTTTCCCAGAACTGAATTGTCTGTTGAAGTCATCAGCCTGACCTTGATCAGGTCAGTCCTTGATCGGGTCAGTCTGATCAAATTAACTACATTTAGAGATGGGTCAAATTTGAGCAGAACACAACACAAGGGTGGTATGTATACTTTCCATATATAAAGAAAATACTCTTTTTTTGGCTTCATTTTATTCCTCAGCTATTGTAACAGACAACTTGTTAATATTCGCTGACATATTGATGTTAAATTAATTTGAGAAGATGCTCATAATGAAGCATTTCCTGCCATGACGAGCTTCTTTTTTTGTAGCTATTTGTGTTTATTTCCAATGAAACAAAAAAAAAAGAAAATATGTTTGTGTTGTATTGTTTAAGACAGTTGGATGAATCCCCCCCCCCCCCAAAAAAAAGTAGGATTCGACTGATACAGTGGAGGTCAGGCACCACCTTCATATTTAGGAGACTTACCATGGGCACTTTTTGGAATGAGGATGGGCCTAAAACCAGCTGTAATTTTGGCTGCAACCAGAGGGACCTTTGTTTACATGGAAGCCGAACACCTTCATTACACAGCATGATAAAAAACCCAGGAATGTAATAAACAAAAGATTAAATGATATGTTTTATCACATCATCAAGATTAAAACAAAACGCATATCATCATACAGCCGTTTTCATCTTTATCGCAACCACTCGAATAAAAATATACGCTGAATTTGGATGCAACCTCAGTGACACAAAAGCCATAAAACTTAAGTATCCCTAAATACTGATAGCAATAGTTTATAGCTAGTTTTATACATGGTGTGGTTAGTTTGCAACCAAGATTATCTTTGTACCAAATTCATACTTTTGCATTCTTAATAAGTAATTTTAGCAAAAAAATAAGTCATTTTAGCAAATGTGCAATGTTTTCAACCGGATTGAGTTATTTTAAAATCCATTTATGTAAACAGTATGGGGGGGTTTAGCTCAGGAGGTAGAGCGTTGGACTGGCAGGAGGAGCCGGCTCCTCCTAGCTGAGTGCCTGGTGTCCCTGAGCAAGACACCTCACCCCAATTGCTCCCGATGAGCTGGCTGTCGCCCTGCGTGGTTGACTCCGCCGTCGGTGTGTGTGAATAGGTGAATGACAGTCATTCCTGTAAAGCGCTTTGGAGAAAAGCCCTATATAAATGAGGCCATTTAAACAGTCACCAGAACAGTAATATAAAAAAAAGCTGCAGCTCCATGTCTCTAATTAATGAAGGTCCTCTTCATTTCTAGTAGTTTTTTAAAGACACACACTCAAAGGGTTGAATGCTTTATTGATAAGTGTTAATGTGTCCGGTTGTAGTCGTCTCTCCTGGAATTGGTTGGAAGTGGCCCTGTAAATAAAAAAAAAACAGTGTGGGTATTTCCTCCTAGTTTCACCTCCGTCTCACGTCATCCGTCTTTAATGTCCAACTGCCACACAGCCATCCTTGAGGTTAATGCCTTTCACTGGGTTTATTGACTTGATTGTCTGATGTGTTCACTTATCTGTGTGAGGGGACTTTGGATTCAGTGGTTGGCCGTCAGGGACAGAAAGCTGGACCCTTTATCAAATTGAGTTTTAAATACGTTTGAGTTTGAGTTGAGATTCCTCTGGTTCTCTGCAGTCTTACAGTCCTAGCATTAATACAGCACCAAACAACTGTTTGCCATGTTAAGATACAGCGGAGGCTGTGCTTTGTTTACACACTATGTCTGCCTGTGAGTGCATGCAGCTAGCTTGTGGTCTGAAAACTGTTAGCTCTGCTAGCGCTGTTAGCACCGGCTCATTCATCACCATGCCAACAGCCATGGAGATGCATCAGGCAGACGTCGGCTGGATGGCAACTAAACTGTACTAGAACTACGTTTTACTTCATCCATAGAGATTCAAGTTATTCAATTATTACATTTTTACTAGTTTTTGTGTTCTTAATATTTGTTTTTTTTCACCATTGCTTCTCCACTGAAATACCTCTTTGATCAGCCCTGTCCCCTTTTTCTTTCAATACATTCACCAGGCAGCCACCAGCACACACGTGACCTTTCACCTTTGTGTAGTTTATTGGCCTGTGCTCATCCAGTGGCAGCGTCATTATCTTCAGCAAGATTGTTTATGATACCAAGATTATACAAAACCCAATTGTTTCGACCTCAAGAGCTCAAGTCGGTCAGATGGATTAAAAAGTTGCAAGACGCATATTTTTAGGAGGATCTTTTTATTATTATTATTATTATTATTATTATGGATGACCTGTGACCAAGTGAGCACTTTTTTGAAGGAAACTTGATTATTTTTCTGCTGTCATGTTATATTTTCATTTCATGTCTTTGTCAATTTGATCATCTTTTTGAACTATTTTTATGTAGCTTTAGTTAAGCAAACTAGATTTCTCTTTAGGGGAGCTTTGTCACACAGTAGTTCAACTTCTCAGATGTGGTGTTATTTTTTTTTCCTTTTTGTCCTCAAGGCTCTCTTATTTACTTGTCCGTAATCTCTTCTGCAGCACAACACACGCATGCCAAAACGTATTTTAATGTTTGAAGGCTTAAAATATTAGTCAATGCTTGTTTTGAACCTCCCACTTAAACTTTGACACAACATAATTGAGTTATTGTCTCTGCCAATGGGGCCACGTTTCCTCCAGGTGTGTTTGTCCCCTGTGTGCATTTTTGTTTGTCGGAAAAGTTGTCAGTGAACATACCACAATGCTACAAACAGCTCTGTAGAAAGACTGATGTGGGGTGAAACTTCTTAAGATAACTGACTTTTCAGTAGGTCAAAGAGGAACATGGTTGCCTCACACTGAGCATCCTTTGGATTCAGATAATCAGAACAATTTCAAACAACGTAAGACTCACTCATTGCATCTTAATAACAAGAGAGAAATTAGAAATGAATTAGAAAACTAAAAAGCAGCCACTGCCCCTTCCGTTCCATACGTCGCCTCTGGTTATCTGATACAGATGCAGTTTTCTCATCAACTGGGTATTCTGTGAAATAAAAACACTATACACAATATTAGGATATTTTACCCTCAGGGATTATGTGCATTTGGACTTTAACGTAGAGATACGATTTATTATGATAACGTTTTTCAGTCCAGGTCATTCCCACTATTATCAACAACAGGATAAAGTTCCAGCAGCTGATAGCTGAGTTCACTGTTATACTCTTCTGGGAGACACTATTCATCATTCCAAGAAAAAGAATAACAGAATAAAACACACCTGATAGTGAAGGATATGCTTAGTGGTATAAGGCCATAAAACAATATTACAACTTTAGTCACTGCAGCTGATAGAAGAACTTAAAGGGGAAACTTCCAATTGTATAAGTGTTACAGCTGAAGACCAAAAATATGAGGGAAAATGAACAACCGTTCTTTTAGTATGGGTACATTATCACCTCATTTGGGTGTAAAATGTGTTCTTACAACTTCATTACTGGCCGATCCAGAAAAAAGTAACAAGTCAACTCAATAAACGAAATCAGAAAATATAAGCAAATACATATACAGTGGACTGCACGTTATACAATCTATTCAGGGTAGCCAAAATAGCAGACAGAATATATTTAACTATTAGTAGTAGTAGTAGTAGTATTGCGTTGTATAACAAAATAACCTGGCAACAGGCGCGACGTCATAATCAGCCGATGACCCAAATTGGAAGAAAGCGTTGGGTCATTTCCAACCATTCTGAGAAACTGAAGGTGAAGTTTCAAGGAACGCTTTAGAGGAGAGAGGCCGGCCCACCCACCCCCGCTTTAAAAGGAGGGCTCGCCGCTGTTGTTGACTGCACTATTTATTCAGACACCTCCGCTTGTGTTTCACTGAGCTCTCAGCAAACATGTCAACCGACTTCTCCAAGAACGCAGAGGAGTGCCCGGCGCCCTATAAGGCAGAAGTAAAAGGTAGGTTTTTTACCTCTTTTTCACACTATTGAATAACCCACCTTTATGCCATCACTGAGTTTAACCGGGTTTAACTCTCGTTCAGGGAACATCCCCAGCTGGCTGCAAGGCACGCTGCTGCGCAACGGGCCGGGCATCTTCTCTGTGGGGGACACGCGCTACGACCACTGGTTCGATGGGCTGGCCCTGATGAACAGCTTCAACATTAAAGATGGTGGGTCTCGTTTGTATTGATCCTCGACTGTAAGCAGGATTCCTGTCGTTGAACGTGAGCGGAGAGAATAACACACGTGTGTTTGCTTCAGGTGAGGTGACCCACAGAAGCAGATTCCTCCGAAGTGACACCTACAAGTCGAACATGGAAGCAAACAGGATAGTTGTGTCTGAAATGGGAACAATGGCCTACCCAGACCCCAGCAAGAATTTCATTGTCAAGTAAGCCAGACCACAGTTTACATCATCATGTCATTGTAGTTATTTGTTTACACATGTAATGTAAATTGTGTGTAAACTTAAAAATGTGTTTCACAATTTTAAGTTTACATTCTGTAATTTTTATGCAGAAGTGCAAACGTTAATTTGAAAACTTGTCCTGTAACATCTGCTATACATTGATGGCATATTACAGTCTTGTAAATCACTTTTCTATTTGTTGGACACACACACACACACACACACACACACACACACACACACACACACACACACACACACACAATTCTCCAATGTAAAACATTTCTCCTTCCTACTTCTCAGGGCGATCACCTTTCTCAACCACACGGTGCCTGACTTCACTGACAACGGCGCCAGCAATTTCCTCAAGTATGGAAAGGACTACTACGCCACCTCTGAAACCAACTACATCCGCAAGATCGATCCCGTGACGCTGGAGACCGAGGACAAGGTAACGCCGTTTGCACCGATCCCTGCTAGTGCGAGTTGATCTCGGAGCTCACCGGCTGCTGAACACACAGGTGGACTACATGAAGTTCCTGTCGGTGAACTTGGCGTCTTCCCACCCGCACTACGACAAAGAGGGCAACGCCTACAACATCGGGACCTCCATAGCGGAGAAGGGCAAGACCAAATACATGCTGTTCAAAGTCCCAAATGCTCCTGAGAAAGGTATGTGAACTAGAGCACGACCGATATATCGGCAGGCCGATATTAGGCATTTTTTGTTTTGCTTTTACTGTATTTGTGTGTACGGTGTCAAAGCACTTTGTTAACTGCTTTTTTTAAAGGTGCTATACAAATAAAGTTATTATTATTATTATTATTATTATTATTATTATTATTATTATTATTATTATTTTCCAAACTATCGGTATTGGTATTTATAATGGCCGATAAATTAATATTTTAAAAATAAAAACGGACGAAACACCCATATAGAACTTAACATAATTTGTCTCCAGTCTTGTTCGAAGTTATATTTATGAAGCTTACAAGTCTTTTAATACTGGTAACTTTGTGTTTAGTTGTTGTCGTGTTTTTGTTCAAAGGACTTTAAGTTTTATATCTTAAGTTTGTATTTTTATACATTTTATTTTTTCAGAACTTTTCTCTGTTCTGTTGTATTTTTAAACTGCATTATCATATTATTTTAGTGAAAAGACTCATAAATAATTACAAATAACTAATGTTAAAAATATATCGGCCAATATATCGGAATATCAAATTTTTAAATCAACAAACCTTTGTATCGGTCGGGCTCTAATGTGAAACCCACATAAAGAACAGCTGCTATTGGTTCCTTCCTTGAATGTTGATTGCATCGCTGCTCATACTTCTCTGCATTCAGACAAACGTTTATATTAATCATGTTTATGCAAAGAAATGAAATTAACGTGTAACGTTCTGCTGTTTCCTCGAAAGCTTCAGACAAAGACAAGAACGCCCCTGCCCTGAAGAATGTGGAGGTGATTTGCACCATCCCCTGTCGCTCCCTGCTAACTCCCAGCTACTACCACAGCTTCGGCATGACGGACAACTACTTCATCTTCATCGAGCAGCCTTTCAAGCTGGACATCCTCAGAATGGCCACTGCGTACATGAGGGGAGTGAACTGGGCGAGCTGCTTGAAGTTCTGCCCTGAGGAAAATGTAAGGGGTCCCCCGCCATGTCATTATTTCTGGTTCCTAAACTGCCAAAGTGTGAAGCAGCTGGAGTGGAAACCTGGGTTAACATAATTATTAATTTTTATTTCTTCAACAGACTCTGATCCACCTGATAGACAGGAAGACAGGCAAGGTTGTGGAGACAAAGTACCACACCGGAGCAATGGTCGTCTACCATCACGTGAATGCTTTCGAGGATGCCGGTCACGTCATTTTCGACGTCATCGCCTACAATGATAACAGCCTTTATGACATGTTCTACCTGAGCAAGCTGAAGGAGAATCCCGGGTTCCACGACGAGAGCTACTCTAAACCCAGCTACAAGAGATTCGTGCTCCCCATCCATGCAGACAAGGTGGGCGTTTGAATAAAAAAAAATAAAAATAAAATAAAATAAAATTCAGAGAAGAAGCTCCTCCAATATTTCCTTTTGACTTCATAACTGTTTTGCAGGGTGTGGCAGCTGGAGTGGACATGGTGAAACTCCAGTACACGACTGCCAGTGCTGTGAAGGAGAAAGAAGGCAAACTGATGTGCCAGGCAGAGGTTTTCTGTGAAGGTAAAACCCAATGCCAATCAAATAATTACTGTTCCAAGTAGTAGTTCTCACAATGTCTCAGAATTTCTCCAAATACAAAAACTGTCACTTTCTTTTCTGCCAGGTTTTGAATTACCCAGAATAAATTACGACTTCAACGGCAAGAGGCACCGGTTCGTGTACGGAAACTGTGTGGAGAAGTCAGCACAGGCAACAGAGGTAACCTTCACTTATTGTCTTTAATTTGGCAGAGCAGACCTAGTGGGAAAACATCCGTCTTTGGGTTTTTGTGCATTCTCGTGAGCGTTATTAACCCAGAGAGACCTGAGACGTGCAGGCTTTTGAAGAACGGAGATTTTAAGTGCGGGGCTGTTGGGAAACAGATTGTTCCTGGTAGCATTGTTTTTTTTGACAGCGGTAGGAAGTGTAGAGAGACTTATTTTTTGTGTGAGAATGACAGATGGCAACATAGACCAAACTACTTCTTGGCTCTGGCCGTGACACCCACACACCCCTTCCACTGGGTACACTTGTACATCAAGGTGCTTGAAACAATGGAAAGTGAGAAACTCAGCAAGGCTTCAAAGTATTGAGTGACAAAGCTCTTTGGAGAAGAGCTTCCCTTTGCGTCGCACCGCGTCCCCGTAGTCCCGATGTACAAAGAGGAAGGAACAATAAGAAAACATCCTGGTTCTCACAATTAGATATTTTTGATTCAAAAGAGAGCTTTGGCTTTTCTTTGAATTGTAGCGGTGTTCGTCATATGGCACGAGCGGAAGGAAGCGTTTGAATGTGGTGATGATGAATAGTTATCACGCCAACTAAGGAAGCTTTTTTATTTGATGAAATACGTCAGACTTTTACAGGTCAAGGTGTGAACATACACCCGAGGGAAAAACATAAACGAGAAGGTGTCATCGTCATCTTAAATCACATTAATCCTTGCTACATTTACATTCATTTTACACCAATAAATGAACGCAAACACATGCATCTAAGGTTAACTGGCGACTCTAACAGTGTCCGTAGGTGTGGATGTCTATATGTCAGCCCTGTGATTGTTGGCCGACCTGTCCAGGGTGTTAAAGATAAGCAGGTGTAGCTATTGGACGGATTTGTTTTTGGAAAACGTCCATGATATTCTGATTATCTTTGACTTTCGTCAGTTCTTTTAACACTGATAAAAGGAGTTGGACTCAGTTACCTCGTCCTACTAACATTATTTAGAAGGTCTGTATTTAATTTTTACAGCTCTTTTGCAAGTTTATGGCTTACAGTTGGGGCAAAGTGCCGCGTGAATGCGTTGCTTGTATAAGAGAAGCTCCCTATCAACATTTGGCAATCACACAGAAACATTTAAATTATCAAGATGCCAAAACATCGTTAACATTCCTTTTAAGAAACAGATTGTATTTGATCACTTTTCCCTCCCAAACTTACTTAATAAGTTTTGGTTTTAGGATTTCTATAAGAAAGAGGCCATGCTGCCCTCTAGTATGTCTGTAAATGATTGCTGATAGTTACGTTTTTAGTGCTTTGTCCTGAGTTGTTGGTACAGTAAAAGCGTGTTATAATCATCTTTCCCTGCTCTACTTTGCTGCAGATCGCAAAGCTTGATACAGAAACCAAGGAAAGGGTTTGCTGGAGTGAAGACAAATGCTGGCCGTCGGAGCCTGTGTTCGTCGCGAGACCAAACGGAGAGTCCGAAGATGACGGTGAGAATACTGTGTGACGTGTATCGGCTAGAGAACCTATGAAGATCACCGATATCTGTGTTGTATCCATTTGATGGGCTTCCTTTGCTTTGCGCTCCAACAATAACCTCTCCTTTTTTCATTTGCAGGTGTGGTCTTAGTGTCAGTTATCAACACCAACCCGGGCCAGTCGAGTTTCATCCTGATACTTGACGGCAGAACATTCAAAGAAGTAGCTCGGGCATACTTGAACACCCCTCTCCACAAGGATATGCATGGATTTTTTATCCCACACGGCAATTAGTCAGTTGTGTACGGTGTTGTGTGTTCAGGAATCTGAACAGTGAAGAAAACACAATAGTTTTAGACTAGTGTTGTGAGGATTGTACATGATTTCATGGAATACGTCATCTCTGAAAACATAGGAATTTATCTTAGCATTTTTTTATTGGTATGTTTATGAAAAAAAGCTGCCGATTTCTTGATTTTTTTGGGTCAGGATCAAAACGTCACTTACGCATGTATATTTATCACCGTTTTTTATGTAGTCCACATTATTTTATTGTACTGCTATAAGATCATTGTACGTGTACTCATCCTTTACATTAAGACAAATATAACCTAATACAAATATAACATGCAAAGGCCAGCTGCGGCTCAGTGGAAAGTGTATATGTATATGCAAATTGTAATAAACTTGAAGCTCTGAGATTTGCTCCTGTTCTTCATTTACACAAGATTATAAGAGTGAACCCACCCAACGCTCCAGGGTGCTCCACAAGAGCAATCATGATTATCTCTGTGGGTGCTGACCGTTGGCCCAGTATCACCAGCCTCTAACTGGGTGATCTAAGACACGTAACTCACAAGCAAAGTCTATAGTACGCCAGTGCAGAAAGCCTTTTAACAAAAAAGACAGCTTTTTTTTGTATCAAAGTATGTATAAAGGGATTAAATACTGTATATATGTAAAGCTGTTATAAAGTAGTTATACCGTATAGTACTATATTATTAAGGTGTATTGTCAAAGAAGGGAAGCATAGAATAGGAAATGAATGATTCCATTGTTGCCACGTGAACAGTAACATTCACATGATTATTTAGTTATTAATTAAGTATTAATAATTATATTATTATCAGTGCACATAACCCATTCATTTAATCAGTCAGAGGTCCGGCCTTTAAATAAATAACAGTCCCTTACCAACACGTGAATTTAGGGCATGACAATGACAAAACTGACCAGTGGTATGGTTTATGGTCTGCTAGTAAGTCCAATATATACCACTAGAGGGAGACAATGACCAGGCTTACTCAGCGCTGTCATATGTGGACAGGACACCATTCATAAACCCATCTTGTTGCTGTTTATTTTTTTACGGGTGGGTTTTAATCGCATGTCAAAACTAAAGTGCACAACAACAAATCCGTGGCCTTTATAAGTCACAGACGTCACACAGTGACATGACTCATGAGTGAAGAATATGGAAGATACAACATGATCATGGGTGCCCTGGGTCACCTATGGTGCAGTGCTGCTCATTTATAATCACACTATACGCAATGTGCAAGTTATTGTTGATCAGTAAATACAATGTAAAAAAGCCAAATTCTCACTTATCATTAATTAATTCAAGATAGAATGAGTTGCATCTCCACATATTTGATGGTAGAAAAAGGGCAGTGTATATTGACAGTCCAATCAAAACAATAATTATTTTATCAGAAACCCATAACGCAAAGAAACACACAACTCCAAAAAGAACAGTAATAATAGCACATTACACTATAGTGTACTTGAGTGCAATCAACTGTTCTTATCTCCGGCAGCAAATGTTTATCTTCACCGTAAAAACATGTTTAAGACACGTCACATCCATTTGGATTTTCTCAAAGGCAGTGCATTGACCTACTGTAGGATAACCATTATGACGTGGATGCCTTTTGTATGTAAACTATTCAAAAAAACACCTGTACAACTTGGTATAATTTGCCCTGAATCTATTGCCATCACCAGCCACAGACAATGAGAGGGATGATTCAATCTGACTTCTTACCAAACAGCTATTCACATAAGATGTAAGGCTAAAACCTTATTTCCAAAAATGTTATTCCAAAGCTTTAAGACAGAATATTGAATATTAGACATTTCCCGTATGTAAAGATTTAGAATAAAATCTTCACAATGTTTTGAATGTATATTAAAAAAGAAATCTAAAATGCTGCATTCAGCGAGGAAAATAATTGGTAAAAAAAATGATAACTGCATTATCTAGTCGAAGAGCACACTGGCTGCATCTGTGAGGCCTGGCAGTGGGCACGAAAACGGCCAAATATTTGCAAGGTTATGGGTCAGTGTGTGGCACTGAAACAGAACATGGATGCTCTATCGACTAGCTTTTTGCCTTGATCATGTTGACAGAGTGACAAAGCAGATCAATATTGTTCCTAACTCAGCAGGGAATGCTGTATGTGGGTTCTGACCCGATTTTGGACTGGCTCTGTCTGATCAATCAGTGCAATATTAAAAGTGCAGCATTATTTAGCTACATTTCTTTCAAGATGAATGTGGCATCTGAGATGTCACACCTCCCGTGGATAAAAACCTTGAAGGGGCTCTTTTCCCTTCTCCCTGCTCCTCTCTGGACTATGATACAGACAAACAGCTCTGTGTTTGGTTGATGACGTAACGCTGCGTTCACCACGCCTCACGTCCAATCTCATATCAGCTTCCACGAAGGAAAGGCAGCGGCTTTTTTAAGGAAATTTGAACACACACACAAGTGCAGAAGTGAAACTGCACTATGGTTGCCATAGCGATGACTTCCTGGTAGCGGGACAGTGGCAGTAGAGGGATTTTGTCATGTCTGTTTACACTCATTAGATGCAACTAGCCGGTTGGAGGCCGAGCGTCCGGGGATCGGGGAGACGGGAAGAAGCGGTTGTTGCGGTCCACGAATGTCAGTTTAGTTGCCCTCAGCTTGAGTCTCCTCTTCTTTAGCCGGAGAGTCCTGGCATGTCTCACTGTTTTCTCCCTCATCAGCTAACAGACAAGAGAGAAAGAGAGAGACAGTTTCATGCATAAGTTACTACTTGTGAAGTTAGTGATGCGAATGAGGTTGGGTAAATCAGCAAGCGAGTCACTATGAAAACGGCAGGAGCAGAAATCACCGAGGCAGGAATGAAGAATGGACTCATAACAGCTCATGTTATACGGCATGTTAAAAAATGTGTTTTGAATGGTTTCCCTTTCTCTCATTGAAAGATCCAGAATCCGTTAGTTGCTTAGCAGGACACAAACAGAACGCCTTCCTGGCCAAACTCCCTCATCAGCCACTTTATATACACACCGGTTCACGTAATTTATTCATCGCCATAGCGATGTCTCTCACCTGACTTGGTGATGCTAAGCTCTGCCAGACTCTGTGACAGGTCGGCGGGTCCCTCCACTCCAGGGGTCGCTGGGTCACCATGGATGGCGTTCCTGCGGCCGGACCGCCGAGAGGCGATGAAGTCCTCATAGGTCGCCTCCACATCCGTCATCGCTACCACACCTCACCATAGCAGGGCCTGGCACAGGTGCACATGGACACACACATGAACAAGTGATACTTTTTCTTTCTTTTTTTTAGGAAAATGACCAAAATGCTGAGAATGTGTGCAGTGGTACCGAGGGTTACCCATGCTCCACCCCTCCTCTTATTTTATGACCTAATCCCTGATTATTCTATTTTAATCTCTAGTCTCGGGTGCAGGCAGCACCACTGACACAGAGGAGACACACTCTCCAGAAGGAACAGGCTACTGGGCAGCGGGGTGGAAACACAACTGAGGGTGCTCTTGAACCGGTGCAATACAGTTACCAAAAACACACATTCAATAGGTGGTAAATATTGCACATTGGATGACAGTTCCAAATGTCATCGTACCAAAAGCATGGAGCATGATGGGAGCTGTGTTGCCACAGAGATCTAGGTTAAACCCCTCTGTTGACATTAATCTGTCTAGGAAAAGCTGCCCTTCAGTATGTAGCAGATTCTGGCTCGCCTGCCACACTTTTATTAATTATACATTTTTCTTAAAACTTCACCAAATTTTTATATAAGAGTACAAAGAAAAAACAAGCTTTTCTGAAACTCCATATCCCCTTGGACATTAGTTTTTTAAATATTGGTGTTATAACTAATATGGATATTTGCAAAATTGACTCAGCTCCCACATCCACTGGTGCTGGTATTTCCAGAGCCGAGCAGGCTGTGATTGACCGCGACTATTTCGGGATGCCACGTCATCCGCGCATTGCTACCACTCAGCTGTCACTCTTCAAATGGTGTCAAGGCAGGCAAGACCCAACAGATGGTGCCGACATGCAATTCAACACGGAGAAAGCAAGAGACTGAGACCGAGGATGCCAAACCCAAAGAATTAGTGCATAATCTCGGTGATGCTGGGTCAGTGTTGATAATGTATTTTTTCAAAATAGTACAAATATCTGCATTATAAAGAGTTTGTTAGACCTCTAAATGGATAATCTTCAAGGATCCCCCCCAATAATTTATAAATATTGATGAAAAAATAGTAATAAAAAAATAAATTATGTGCGATGACAGGTAATAATTTAGATATAATCATTAATTAACTAAATGTGCCATTATTACTGCAGTTCTGTGTGCGGTTTGTCAAATTGTGTTGATTTTGTCATTTTTTTCTCATTCAATTATGACTTTATTATCATATTACTTTTTTTTAATCACAATACTATGACGCCTCAGACAACACAAGTATGTGGGACATGCTCTGAATGCACAGAAAGCTTTGAACATGAGCAGATATCTTGCTGAGGCACATGGGCACGGGGGTTTGTATATTAACTGTAATTATTAATTTGTCATTGAGGTGACTTGCTGCCTTGTGCACATTTAAAGAGGTTACTTCCCCAAACTAAAGAGGAAGAGCATGCCTGCTTGTGTGTTGACTCAGCAGGGATGACAACGTTGATACAGGAGGATAATTATTTCATTGTTCAAATTAAATAATGTGAACAATTGTTTTGATTTTGCGATGTTGTGTGTGCTGATGGAATAGAATACGACGCCTAAAACATAAATAATAATTCAATAGTAAGTTGTATTTGTCTGTGAATGCTGAGATTAGACTGAATGGGTAGTTTACAAGCTAAGAACATTCCTGGCATTGCCTTTGCTCATATTCTATGAAATATTAATTGAAAGTTTACATAATTTAGTCACGATGTTGCACCCATGAAGTAGAACATCAACAGTGTGTGTGTGTGTGTGTGTGTGTGTGTGTGTGTGTGTAAGACAGACAGAGAGAGAAAGAATACTGCCCTTGCTGTCCTGGCTTCAGTGAAGACCAGAGCTCAGCTTGCCTGAACAACAACATATCTAGCACACACTCCAAACAAATGTGTCCAAATCCAATCACTGAATAACACAGCAGGCCAGCGTGCTCTGTCCTGTAAAGAGTGGAAAGAAACTTGGCTGCTCCTGCTCTTCATTTGTGCAGGAATATGGAGACACACAAACTTATGCCAGTGTTATGTGTGTGTGTGTGTGTGTGTGTGTGTGTGTGTGTGTGTGTGTGTGTGTGTGTGTGTGTGTATATATTTATATAAAATTAACGGCTAAGACAAGCATCAAGTAGCCCAACCTAACTATAATTGAGTATGATCAATTGACTCCTCTAATAAATCATAATAATTGGCATTACACAAAGACGTGTGACGCAGAAACTCGACATGCTCAAACAGTTTTTAATTTAAGAAAATCTAAATCAAATCAACAGACATCTCTTTCCGATGACAAAGACAAAACGCTGAGCCAGTGCCAATATACGCAACCTGGATATCAACGTTTCACGTGGTATTACGATGCCAGGCATGCACACCTCTCTTATTATTATCATTATTATCCCGTTATTGTTGTTATTCTTATAGATATCAGCGGGGTATACCTGTTTAGGTTAACGCGCTTCCCAGTATTCGCAGGGGTAAATCACATCAGCTTGAATGCCACTCCGATATTCCACTCACTAAAGAGGATTTACCAACGTCAAGCCACATACCACAATAAAACTACTTCCGGGTCCAACTTCAAAATAAAGGCATTATATTTTTGATGGTATAAAAAGACAGTGGTAAGCTACTCGCATCCATTAAACGTATGTATTGGTAAAAACAAATAGGCTAACAGGGATACGCAGTGACTGTTATTGTACGGTTATCAGCAAATTTGCACAATGCCATTTGGGTTAAACAAGAAGTAGGCCTATTGTCAGTCCTTATTCAAATGGATAAACCCTAACAAGTTTAAAACAAAGTCAAAAAGGTCAGATGATAGATGAACAAACGTGTGTGTGTGTGTGTGTGTGTGTGTGTGTGTGTGTGTGTGTGTGTGTGTGTGTGTGAGAGAGAGAGAGAGAGAGAGAGAGAGAGAGAGAGAGGCAGTGTGAGAACAGTGATCTTGTTGTGATGAAGGCAGACAGGCCACAGCCTTTCAGAAACACGTTTGCTGTGCTCTCATAGCATCTGGGTGTGAATTAGTCTATTCAGATGACACATGTGCTCAATATGGCAAACTGTGAGCTTCCTAGTGCTCTGGGCAAATGTGACAAGAGGGATACACTGGTTTCATTGTTTGGGAGTTATGATCACATTCATCTTTAAATGAGGTCGTCTGCAGGGTGTGTTGTTAAATAGAAAGTAAACCAGCTACCAATAGGCCCAACTTGATTGAACAGATAGCCTATTCTGTTAATCATATAACTGGAGCAAGCTCAAAAGCACGTTAATGAGCAACATTTCAGCAAAAAGTGAGTGCGATCCATGCCTGATATCAAAATTTGGTTTCTTTGTATGCCATATTTGGGAATATTGACGGGAACAGGGTTTTGCCCCCCACGCCCCATCCCTGCTCATATAGTGAACCCATGGGCTGAACCGTGCTGTAGCATCCAATGGAATAGTCGGATATTGGCACATGAAGCGGCATCACGCAATCCAGTTGCTATTGGAAGCCAAAGATCAGTAACGTCAAGATAGTTCACTCTCATCCACAGCCATAGTTCACAGCATGTGAAAACCAGTGTCCGTTAGACCTGAATTATAACGTCACATAGGTACATGAGCCTACAGACTGAAGATGAAGAAATCACGATTTACAACTGTATCACTCCGATGCATAAATTACATAATATTATGAGGACATCATCGTCATATAAAGTGTTCCATAAACTATGTTACCACAAGGTGATTAAAACAACAACAATGTGTAGTTGACACAGCACTGTCAATACATTTACAAAGACCCTGCCTATCGCTGTTTTCAGAAATATGTATTTATTTATTTTTATGGAGAAATAGATGTTTATGTCACTAATTTGAGACAGTGCTCTCTGGATTTTTAGCGAAGCCGGAAGTGAGCGCGGTGAATTATCCCACTTCAATTGGCTACTTTTGGTTGTCTGTAACAACAACAGCATCGGACAAGAGAGAGAGCCTAATTATGGAAGAATTTGAAGGTGAGAAAAAAGGGTTGTTTGTGTTTATTTCAGCTGTATCGTTGCAAAGTCGAGCTCACAGCTTCTCCGTCTTTATCCATCCAAATTGGCGTATTCGTTCCTCCTTTAGTTAACCTGTTTTTGTCAGCGACCTCCTTTTTTTGTGTGTGGGAGATTTAGCCCAAGTAATGCTAGGTAACGCCAGGGCCAAAGATGAAGCTAGGCACCGGCTGTCTCTGAATGGGTGTGATCCCCGCATTAGCCATAGGAGCTGTCTACCGTTAGCATGCTGCTAACTGATGGACCTTGACATGAAGTAGTATAGTATTGCGTGGAGCCGTTTAATACAGTTAACGTTAATAGTCCACGCCCTACCGTTAATACTGAGTGACGGCACGGATATTTGAATGCCGTTTTTGTGTGACGTTAATATTAGCTACCGTTACTGTCTGACTCGGTTCTTCTTCGAATGTAATTCAGGTTAATTTGGAAACCATTTGTGGGAATCCGTTTAACATGAACGAACGTTAACTTAAAGGGAAAACACCGCCCATAACAGAATTACGAAAGTAACGTGAATCATCTAACTACCACGTTTTGCTACAAACTCAATGTATGTCTACAAGTATTACGTTTTATCAGTCAAAGGTGGCCAGCTGTGGTCCATTGCTATTGCTCTGTGCTATTAAACTGCCTTCACTACAATCAAAATGGTATCCTCTGTGTTTGCAGACGCTCCTCCTCCTGTGGATCTGATTCCATGTGACATCTGTAAAAGATGCTTCTTCCCTAAAGTCCTGGTAAAAAAAAACAACACATTCCTTAATAGAGATAAGAAATGACACACAGTAATAATCTGAAGAACAGTACATATTTGTAACATCAGTCATACTTTCATTTTGAATTTTGTTTCATGTCATGCACTAAGACAATCTTCTCAGCCAACAGGATATCAGCTGTTTGGGGTTGTCATAGACTACAATCCAAAAAGTCAGTAGGGCCCTGTGAAGAGCTCTTCATAACTCTATAGTTTAACACTTGTGTAAAACTGTAGACTACGTGATTTTAAACCCTGAGAAGGGGACCTGCTCAAATTCTGGTATTACACATTGTGTAACTTTTAAATGAAAAAAAACTGTGTTACCAAGGAATCCATCTGATAAACAAGTCCTGGGTTTGTACACTTGAAGCTATTTCAAAGGGGCCATTATTAACAATGATATTTGCGTACCACTAACAACACTAATTGACTTATTACTGCGTAAAGCATTTTGTACATATGATGGTATATATATATAATAGTGATACACATAGACAATTAGGATGTATGTTTTATTACCACCATTGCTTTCATGATAACTTTTCAACATTTCATTTCACAGTAATGCTAATACACACATTTGTGCACTTATATAAGCACTCATCCCCATTAGTTGACAAAATGACTACACACATTCATTATGCATTAGAGCCTTCATTTGTTGGTAAGTGTGTATTTGTATAGGGATGTGTGCTTGTGTTTGCATTAGGAGGTTTGAATGAATTGGATGCAACATTAAGTCTGTACTGGTGTCATTAATGTTACACAAACAACTTTGTCATTTTTAGCTAGATTTTATTTGAAAGATGACAGAACTCATGTTTGTCTTGCTTTCTAGCCCTTTAAAAAAGAATGAATGTGATTGAAACAAAATGGCAGCTAGAGTAATAGAAAGCTACAAATCTCCAATGTTGGCAAATGTTTTGCTTTTTTTTTTCCATCTCGTCCTACAGGAGAAACATGTTAAAATCTGCAAAAAGTCAGCAACCAAAAGGAGAAAGGTATTTGACTCCAGTCGACAGAGAGCTGAGGGTACAGACCTCCCCACACTCAAACCCATCAAACCAAGGGTAAGACTATACCTAAGGGTGGACATGAAATTCAGCTCAACATTGCATCTCAATTTCATTATTAATAGGAAGAAAAAACAGTCAAATGTACATATCTGTATGGAAGTTTAATGATAGTAGTCATTTGAATATAAGCAACCAAGCCTAAATATATTTGGGCACTTTCAATTGTATTTCAGTCACAAAGTTCATCTGCTGGGAAAGTAAGTTGATTTGGCTTATTTCCTTTCTTTCTTTTTTCTTTGTCCTTTCTTTCTGTGTATGGGATGTTTTAGTTGCTCACTTAGATTTCTTTTAATTTTCTTTAACCATTACTACAGTATATTTACAGTCTTGCCTCTATCTTCTTAAGCTGCACCAATTTACCACTCATCTGTCTGCTCAACACAAAGGCAGCCTGTTTTAACCATTTATTATAGGCCATGGAAATTCAGCTTTTTAGTCAGTGAAAGTCAGTCTTTTGATAGCTTCAGTTCTGTCAATATCATCCATGTTTGTTAGACAAGCATGCTCAATGAACTCGAAGCCAGTAACTGTATAGGAGGAAGTGGGAAGTCAGCGCCAGCAGGGCTATCATGTGGCCACAGAAACAGGTCAGAGGACACTCAGAGGAGAACTACTTCTGTCAGTGAGCATCAGCTTTAGATAAGAATCAGACTGCCACTGCAGAAAGAAAGGGTTATGTCAAGCCTGAATACAAATGTCATTTTTATTCCGTTATTTCATTTAAAAGTTGTTGTTTTTTCATGAGAGTTGGGAGTATGTTGTTAAGAGCTGCATTCATTAAAACTACAACTGAAATTATAGGATTTTCTAGCCTTAAATAAGGGAGAAGTAAGAACGTAATAATAAACGTTTTGGTAAGAGAACATTAAAGATCACAACTGGCTTTTGGGAATCCTTGCCTTGTTTAAAGTAGAGAGCAACTAGGGACTCTTAACTGACCTCAACATCACAACAGCTCCAATAAAAAACAGGCTGGTGTAACATTGCATCTCATCTGTGTTGTCTCCTGCCAGGCAGAACCCCCGAAGAAGCCATCTAACTGGCGCAAGAAACATGAAGACTTTATCGCTACCATCCGGGCTGCCAAGGTCCTCACTCAGGTCATAAAGGAAGGGGGACCATTACCCCCACCTCCTCCTCCTACTTATGACCCAGGTAATCAAATCAGCTGCTTACCAGGGCTCATAATCCAGGGCTAGTCATTTCTTACACAGTGGAGAAGATGATCGTAGGAAACATTGCTGACAAATTATAAATACGGGCTAATCGTCCTCATGTAGAAGTACTTACAATTGTCTCTTTCTAGGATTTACGATCACTGTAGCGGTTTAACGGCAGATGCGATTGGTATATTTTCCCACCGTGTGTTTTGTCTTTAGACTATGTCCAGTGCCCTTACTGTCAGCGGAGGTTCAACCAGTCTGCATCTGACAGACACATCAAGTTCTGCCAGGAGCAGGCCGCCCGTATGCCCGGCAAGGGCAAGTCAGGCGATGTGAAGAAGGCCCCTGTTCGCTCACCGGTACACACACACACACACACACACACACACAGTCTCATTCTGCACCACTGATTGTATGTGCACACGAACACATAGGTTGTATTTTTGTCGTTTACCTGAGTTGACTTTTTTGGTTCAGCTGTGTTTACTGACAGTATTCATGATACCTGGCCAGCGAAATTCCCATATTATGTCGTCAATTCTTTCTAATTTAAGCAGTGCTGTTTGTGAATTAATAATAATTCCTTGTCCAATATTACCACAGTGAGATGTGCACCTTGCAGCGTAGAATTACCAGTCACTTAGCAACAGCTATGGCACATGACTGGGAGGTAATTTGGAAGCCAATAAAAACAGCATGTCCTAAACCATTTTGCGTAAGAGCTCTTCTTCTGCCATCATAACGAGAATACTGCGGCCGTTAATCATTATGTTATATTTCCCAGTGTGCCGTGCTGGAGTAATGTTTTTTATATCCGATGTGGATCCCCGCAGCTCAGTCAGTTTTTTCAGCTGTCTCAGATTTACTTCCTCACAGCATACCGGTTTGTAAAGCCAAACCATTAAACATATTTAAACAAACGTCCAAACATGTACAACCATCAAGCATACTCCACGTGTAGTGCATAATGGTCTGCCCTTGGTCACAAAGACTACGGTATATTGATACGTGATACATGACCTGTGTGTCTTATCCCTACTGCTGTGTGTCCAAGTAGAGTGACTATGTTGATGATTTGCATCCCATGACCTTCAAGGCTAATGTTTTGTTGTTTTATGTACGCTACTTATTTATTCCCCCCCCTCTCTCTCAGGGTAAGCCTCTTGCTTCCATGAAGAAGGCCAACTCTCCTGCTGTGTCAACCATCCCTTCAGCCTCCTCCCGTCTACCCCAGAGATCAGGCCTTGGACAGCCCACTGGTATGGGCACAGCTGTGGTGATTGTACATCACAGGGTGTTGTGTTCACATCTGACAGCTCTGTATACATACATATATATTTTCTTTGCTTTATTATTATTATTTTTTTTACAGATTTAAAAAAAAAATGAAATGACTCAGGTTAGACTTTTCTCTGTCTTGCTCTAGGGATCCCATCTAGTAAGGTCTCTTCGGCAGGTTCAGTGAGGAGCAATCCCTCCGGTGTCACAAGCCCTCCATCATCAGGGTCAGTGCTCACTCATACAACACACACTGCACTGCAATATAGCCACAGGGAAGTCAAAGGAATTGTTCTTTACTATTTTACAACCCCTTGATGGCATTTTTTTAGTCACTAGCTTAATAATGATCTAATAATCTTCAATGTACTAAAAATATTATACTTTTGTTCTAATAACATGCTGTCAATGTAGTATCCTCCTATTGATATGAAGATATTATAATGCTATAACTGACTTAATTGATGCCGTCATCAGCGTAACAGGTTACGTCTGTGAATACAGTGGGTCATCTCAAATGCGACTTATGAGCCTGACAGTTTCCGTTTTAAACTCTGAAACCCATGTGGTTTGTCTTTCTTCTCTCATGTTTTCCTCTCAGAGTGGGAAGTAAGACCCGAACTGTGAGCTATGGCTCTGCGAGGAGCACTCAGTCTGGAATAACACCCAACAAGAAGAAAGCAGACAACTGCATATCTAGGTGAGCCACTTCACTGGGAAAAAAAGAACAAGCTCAACAATACAACCACCATACAGTCTTGCTAGACTATCAGGACCCCTTGTGGTTTGATTTTGTATTGCATTAAGCTTATGTGCCATTCTGCTCCTGTTCAGTAACTTGTGTTTATACAACAGGTTACTAAATGGTGCTTAATGTGCACATTCTAGCAGCACGGTGCTTTAAACAAGATAAGCAGCACAGCTTGGCTGATTATGATGTAATGATACAGCTCCTGCTTCTGGGCTTATAGTACACCTTGTAGAAAGCTTAAGTATTGTATCATGAAGCTACCCCCTAACTTAAATAAACCCTTAATCTGTTAGCAACAGTATCACCAACCTTGGTTTCTTACCTTGCTGCTTGTTCATCTTTGTTGAATTTCTCAGGAATGATGCTGAGGATGGAGTCGGCAACGGTGGGATGAGGAGCAAGTTCTGTCACGCGTGCGGGACAAAGTACCCTGTTGAGTCCGCCAAATTCTGCTGCGAGTGTGGGATCAAGAGGATGTGTATCTGATGGAGGTCAGGAGAAGGAGAAACTAGAAGTATGGGGATGCGCCAAGACTCAAACTAGCATCAGGGAGTTTCACCAAAGCTAATCCGTCTCTATTTTCACACTCGTGGGTCTAATTTCACGGCAGTAAAGTGGTGTGATTGTCAGCATACAACCCCGCGGTGTTGTGTTGTCTTTTCTAGCTGCTGTTTAGTCTCATGGAATTTGCTCGTTCATTCCACAATCAACCTGAGTCACATTTCCCATGCTTCCTCCTGAATAGTATCTAATTTCTCATTAGCACACACTCTTACATTTTTATAAAACTAACATTATATCCAGTATCTACAATACATTTTGCATCTAGTCACTATGATTACTGTGGCGGGCGGCTGAGGGATTTCCATCCATCCATCCATTGTCTACCGCTTATCCTGTATTCAGGGTCACGGGGGGGCTGGAGCCAATCCCAGCTGTCATTGGGCGAAGGCAGGGTACACCCTGGACAGGACGACAGTCTATCACAGGGCCGACATGTAGAGACAGACAACCATTCACACTCACATTCACACCTACGGGCAATTTAGAGTCATCAATTAACCTATCCCCATGCATGTCTTTGGACTGTGGGAGGAAGCCGGAGAACCCGGAGAGAACCCACGCTTACATGGCTGAGGGATTTCAGTGGCAAAACCGATCCTGTGTAAAATTGTAAAATTATGTTAAATTGTGTTATTGTTCATGTCGGTAGCTGATGTGTCTGACGCAGGAACAACCCACGCAGCTCATTATACCAAGTTAACCTCCCTCTGCTGGTACCCCATTGTGGCCGTTTCCATCATCACATACACAGGAATGTTATTGCCATGACACAAGAGGCCAGAGAGAAAAACTATTTTTATGTAGACTGAGTCTGTATTATTACAAAAATGTAATTGTAATTGTATTGTCGCTGGACAATAAATACAAGCATAGCAGAGTCAATAACCTCAATTGAAAGCTATTGGTGCGTCCTTAGAAGAGAGTAGAGATAAGATGAGTATGAGCAGATAAAAGGTGGCTTGTGAAATGTTAATAAGGACAAGAATCAGGTGAGTCATTAGAGGTGGGTGTAATACTCAGTCATCCATGATCAAACACGCATTCCTTAATCCCATTTGCCCCAACGTCCTCACAAACATGTTCCTATTAAAGTGCAATATGATTGACTACTGAAGAAAACTGTGGTTTTCTAAAGGAAGTGTGTTGTAAGTTAGAAAAGGTATCACCTTGTTTTGACACCAGTCCAACAATGAACTAGCTGTTACAATAGGTCACTTAACAGGCAAAGTTGTTCCCAGCTATCTTAATGTTACCGTCATAGGCCTGACATTTCTAGACAAATGTAGCATTTACTCAAACCCCTTTATCCCCCCCCTCCATTTTATACAATGTAATTAATTATTTATTTTCTTATTCCCTGTCATTTTACTGAATGAACAATGACTGAATCTTTTGTTGATGCTCTACGGAATTAAAATGATTTTCTTTGGAACTGAATGAAACCTAAATGCATCTGGATGTGTTGCAGTTGTTTTTTCCCTTGACAGTGTTTCTACTGAGTCTACTGAGTTTTCTACCAAGTATTCATCACATTAAGGTATTTCAGAAATGGTAGTCAGTTTAAATGCCCTGTATGGGTATGGTCGACCCCTTTGCATGATATAACAGAAACTATTTATCACCCCACACAGTCCATTCACTAAGAGTTAAAGGCCTCTACTTGAGGTGAATAGTTAATGTTCATTAACCGCCACACTCTATAAACATGAAGTATGATAATCGCTGAGAAGTAAGGCACAGGCCAACTATATTTATGTTACATGGACGAGGTGTGTCTTCCTATATAAGCCTTGATAACGCTTGAAAACTTGTTGGCTTGTATATCCACCATGAATAAATGTCAGCTGTTATGGAGTTGTGAGAGTAGAGGAAGTAGAAAACATCACAGTGTAATAATGTAGATCATTCTGGGGCTAGTAAGTTCAAAGTAATGAACAAGCTTTTACTTTCTTTTCGATATAAATACATTTGGAATACATATGCCATGGCTCAAATACACAATTAGTTGCTACAGTTAACAAATGGCAATTACATACATGAAAACGCATTATGTATTGTCGATGACAGGAAGAGAAAATAGCGGTTGAAGGAAAGTATTATTTTTTTGCATTTCTGATACAAACCAACAAGTGGCATTTAAAAAAAAATGGGTAAAACAAGACCTTTGGCTCCCCAAGCTACAGTACAATCCTGATAGGACTTTTTGTTTTCATTATACTGAACTCACAGCACCAATTGAATGTGACAGGAAGGCTTCTTGATGTATCCCAGAAGTGTCAGGTGTGTGTGAGCTGAACTCAGTCATCTGTGGCAGAATGTGCTTTTAAAAGATCAGTCACACTCTCAACAATCAACACAATATCAGACCAGCTTTAGAGAAACAGGATATCAAAGACGTGCCGGGGCAAGTCATTCTAATCCAAAGTGAAAGTAAAACAACAGCATTTGAGCACCTTTAACATTTCTTGCTCATGCTTCAGCTGCCGTTGCTAAGTGCAAGTTAATGTCATATAGCATATTCTTCACAAACCGCCTGCTTAAAAGAATCCTTTTAGCTGCGTGTTTGTAGCTTTTAATCTTACTGTTTGAATAGACCTTGTGCCATTGGAGAGCTTCTTTGTAAGGCGCACCTTGCACCTTTTTGTGGAGTCCGTGAGACGTTCTCCGTGCATTTTGCATGGTATTGGGTGGTACATGTGGGGCACCGTTGGCCTTAAGTACAGGGTCCACTATGTCGGACGACTTTGGAACAGGTGGCTTAATAGCTTGTGTCTGTGTAGCTTGGAAACCTATCTGAAGAGTCAATAGTCACCATATCCAAAAAGGCTGCAAGAGAGATGCAGTATACCGGCTGGACAGAATATACAGCTTAAATGAAGTGTGGAAGCTTCCTCTTGCAAAAGCCGACGAAGGACTGCATGGCAGAGAAGAACAGGCGGAACGTGCAGGTTCTTTGCTCCACAATGAACTTGAGTTTTGGTCTCAGGTGTCTGATAGTATAGTGTTCAGCATCTGGTAGCATTTGGTCATGGCAGACAGGATTACATGGGCTTTGCAAAGTTTTTTAATCTCCCTGCTTATTTTCTGATTGTGTCTTCTTCGTCTCATCGCCGTACTCCTCTTCAACCTCGCACTCGGTCCTTTGGTCTGTATCAATCAAGGTCAACACACAAACACAACGTTAGTGTTCCAAATTAGTGTGTCTATTTAAAACTTTATTGTTATGCTCTGTCACTGCAATGCACACATGACTGATGCATATTAATCTCTTATCAACACATAGTGAAACAAGGCTCGCTCAAAGTCTGACCTCCCTGACGGTAAACACAGAATGGCATTCTGCTTTGACCAATAGATGGGATTTGTTCAAAGTACAGTATGTTTGTCAAACAAGAGACACTCTTAAAAAAGTTCCCAACCAACCATGTTACAGTGTGAGCCAGTAATTTAAAACCTGTACTGGTCTGGTGAAGCCTGAGGCTCTACTAGGCCCTAGTTTGCCCCAGTGTATGACTCACATTTCAACTATGAGCCTGATCCATTGCATTTGTCTTTGATCTGACACCACTCATAATGAGGCACCTGTTGACTCGTAACTGCCGACATTCCATTGTCCTTATCAGTTAAATATGCCAAAGCCAAATTCTCACACACAGACACTGAAAGAATCAGTCACCTTGCTGCCAGCCCATCCGGAGGTCATGAGAAATTACATTTTTGATCATTTTAACAAGTGAATGTGCCGAGACTTACCGGTTTCTCGTGACATGGGCAACGTAACGAGTTTAGTATAGACGTGACCAACGCCTCTGTGTGGGAAATACTTAAATTCTTCATTTTGCAGGTTAGAATGTGCAAGGTGCTCACAGCGTCCTGCAGAACAGAGGTACACAAGTCAACATTTGAGTCACCCACGCTCATAAACACACAGTCAACCACCTTTGGTCCGGACAACAGCTGCTATGCAATAAAACAGTTCATCACACAGCTGACCACTCCTTGCTACTGTAGGGGTGTTCCTTTCCACGAATCTATCAACGACGATGAATGAGATTGTTATCTGGGTTTTCTGCTCGCTAATGTTCCCCAAGCGATCCCCTAACAGTTATCATACCGCTATGGTGAGCTTGTTGGAATCACATTCTCCATGAACTTGATGTTTGTGTGGAAAGCTGCTGTTCCAGAAGGTTTTTTTTTTTTTAACTGGTCACTAATTTACATTTTTGTTAATATCTGAAACCACCGAGCATTAATCAATTCTGTAGAAAGCAAATCACTGAATAAAACGTTACATTAGAGAGATACATTAAAACAGATTTGCTGAACATAATAGCTGTTACTCACCATGCTGTCTGATGTGCAGTTATGTAACTTGTGTTTCAGTGCTGGGCAGGATGAGTTTTGCAGCAAGGTTGCGATAATCTCATTCTGGAGTGGATGAAAGCAATACAGGGGTAAATATTAGTAATATTAATGACGTTTTTCGAGAAGAGGGCAGCTGGTTTCAAGTTTAAGCTTTTAATTATGTTAGTAAATTGTATGGGAAACATTTTATGGCTTACAAAGCATGTTTTCAGGTTATTTTTTAGATTATTTAGATGTCTTTTATAGAAAATAATGCTATATATTTCCAATTTAAGCTTAATGATGCATACATATAGCAAAACAATTGTTAAAAATTTAACACATACATTTTTGACATTTTACTTAAAACAACCCCCCTGATGCTGTAAAGTATTCCAATCAAAACCTCTAAGCAGGATTACACAGAAGCAAAGAATAATGCATTATGACCGATTTTTCCAAAGAACGCTGTTTCACTTTCTGACTTCTGGGAAGTGCGAGCTGTGGGCTCTCTGACAAATTACAGATGCATATCTGTAAAGCTCATCTTTCACCCTGGCTGGCAGCACATTTCATAACCAAAACCTCCAAATCAAACATTAAAAAATGAAGGAAGAGGGGGAACTTCAATCAGATTGTACAGTGAATGTAAAAATAAAATGGTTAACATCTAACACCTAATATTGGGTTGCAGCTGCTTTCCCAAACTCCAGTGTCACAGCCCCTTTTAAGGTGCTGCTCTAACTTGTCTGCTTTATAGTATTTCCATCTCTCTAGTGATTCGATTTCACAAGAAAAATACTTTTTTTTGCTTTTTCATGACTCAGTGTGAGTCATGAAAAAGTCTACAACATATTGTACGCATCTGTGCTCAGAGCCTGCGATCCATTCTACATTAGATGGGATCGATCCCTGGATCTGTCATTTTCATGCTTCTTTCTGTCGGACAATTACATTGTTACCCTTGTGTGCAGCATCCTAAAACAAATGTACAAAAATAAACACAATTGGTGTCTTACTGCGTTGTTGAGATCAGTTTGCACGATTGTCCTGTAATTGTCTCTTATTTCTTTGGGAGGTCTTTTGCTGTTACAGGACAGAGACAGAGGTAGAAGCAGGAGAGCAAGGAGACTGATGCAGAGAAGAGGCTGAGATGTAAGCGATACAGGGAGAAAGAGAGACAGAGAGGTCAGTCATCTAGTACAGAACACACATTTGCACTTAATACAATCAAACGTTTTTCATGGGAGGAACCCCATTAAGACTTGGCCCTAAATATCCTTTCATTTTAGCACAAGTTCATTCCTGCGCCCTGCAAGGCTACATGATCAACGCAGTCTATAAATCTCTCACTATTACTGCGACAGATCTCATTTCTTTTCTATTCACCTATAACCGCTAAGGGGAAATTAAAATATTTTTCATTTTGTCATGGAACTCATATCATTTCAGTCTCCCTAGTGTGACCTTGCACTTCATAAAAAAAAGCCTCCAGATATCACAGTAGGACAAAAGATTCCTTGTTATCATCATTTCAAATTTCAAAGATGGCCTCACCAGGTAAGACTAGTGCCTCACCACGGCATCCATGGTGGGTGTCTAGAATTATGGCATGACAACCTATGATAGGCCTACAGCATAACATCTGTCTCCACATGCCGCAGCTTCGCCTCCAGACCTCCAGTGTTGCTTGGAGGACAAATCCTCACTTGTACAAAGCAACCAGAGGGGATGAGGAGGATGTCTGGGAGTCTGCTGGTGCACCTTTACATTTAGTGGACCCTCCTTCTCCGTTGAAATATTCCCCTCTGGCGTCAACAGCCCAGCAAGCTTCGCGTCTTCACGCTGAGACACAGCTGGCCCCCACTTTGTTGGGCCACACTGAACACACAAGACCACCCTCCTGGTGGCACCAGAACGCACAAGCTCGTTCCGGACCAGGGTGCAGCTGCTGGCAGGGAAACTGTGGCAGCTCCCAGAGGTGACAGCTGGAAGGGGCAATCCTCCACCTACCGGAGATAGGCCAACGGCTGTGGGCCTGCAACGTGAACAGAGGTGACCATATTTGGAATGCGAAGGAGGGAGGGGTGGATCTGATGAACACAAGTGGCAGAGCAGCACCCCTAGGGGCAAACTCACTGCATCAGGCTTCTGCGGCTAACACAGTTACATGTAAAACTTACCTTGAATTATGGGAGCCAAGTGTTCAAGTAATCTTAGTAGTGCATTGCCTTGGTAGTGAGAGTATGGAGGCTACATAGCAACCTGTCAATCACAAGGTAGCCCCGCCCTTAAGCATACACACACTTTATGGTCTATTTGAGTATAAATGGACCATAATTTACTAAATGGACATCATAAATCATAAACTCATGTTAACAATGTTTAATGATAATAAAGAGAGAAGTAGGCTCATATTCCCGTAGACTTCCATGCAATTGGACTATTTTTGGCAACATGATGGGCTGTAGAGAGAATGTAAGTTTAAAGAACTTCCCCATTGGCACTTTTTAGAACCCCATGTTGCAGAGTCAGACTTTAAGATACTAGGCCTCTATTTGGGCCCTCAGATTAAGTAAAACTAACAACCCTACAGTGTATAAACGAGGGTGATTGGAGGCAGCTGCACCTTGCCCAATCACAAGATTAT
Organism: Eutrigla gurnardus; assembly: GCF_963514095.1. Lineage (NCBI taxonomy): Eukaryota > Metazoa > Chordata > Actinopteri > Perciformes > Triglidae > Eutrigla > Eutrigla gurnardus. Next base: position 12,057,608 of record NC_139929.1, on the reverse strand, counting down.
AATTCTGTGCACAGGTAAATGCATCACATCCAATAAATAGAACACTCGAGGAACCTTGATCATTGTGGCAATTGTTTGTCACCTTTACGACGCATCTAACTCAAGTAAACCGGTGAATGCAGGCCGCGTAAAGTCACCTATTTTAGAGTTTAGTATCAACAGCCCACTTTAAACATGAACAAATTGTCATCTGAATCTGTCCCGTCGGCGGTTACGTGGTCGTGAATCAGCCCTATCCGCGTCCAGAATTCCTATAAAGCCAGAAACCAATTCCCCTAAATCCCAAACCTTTCAGTTTCCGTCTGACTGGCAGACGGGAAGTTATTCACACGGAATTGCCCTGTTTGGAAAACCCCTCCAAGTCTGTAAGGTACAGCAAACAGCAGCCAGTCGCTCCGCGGAGAAGGCAAGTGGACAGATGCGAGTACACACGGCTCCCGGTAAGTTTCGAAAACTGCCTTTCCTCTCCACTTTCTTCCCCTCTTCTATATCGGCACAGAACGTTGCGCGTGAGCTCCCCGCAAGAGCACCGAGCGGACTTCGGGCGTGAATTCGGCCGCATTTTAACGCCAAATGCAGTGCGTCACCGCTTCAGGCCACTCGAGTTTAACCCGCACGCCGCGCGCTTTCTTTACTCACCATTGGTCATAATCACTGCAGGCTGGCGTGGAAGGTGGCACTCTCTCTCTCCCTTGGCCCATTGATGCTCATTTGGTTGTTTTGATTTTCCAATCACACACCGTGGCTCCTCTCACTATTCCCGCGGTTCCGGGGGTGGCTTTTGAGCGCAGCGATTAATGCTGCTGTCAGTTCCCACGTCCTCCGTGCGTAACAACCGTTTTTACTTCCGTTCTCACCAGCACAGCTTTCACACACTCAGTGCCGTTATTCATTCAAATGCTCCATTTGAGCAAAAACCCTGGCAGCCCCCCCACACACACACACACAAGTTCTTATAGAAGTGCACTTTTTTTTTTGTACAATCAAAATCCCACAATCATATCTGTAGATTTGCCCTCAATCCCATCATTGACAGTTTCATCCATAACCATAAATCTCTTCTTGCTTGTGCTGCTGACAGTTTGTTATTTCACAAGGTACAGTCGTGCAGGTTCTGGTGCTGTGGCATTAAAAAACGTGTCTTGTCACAGCCAGTCCTGCATGCACTGCACAAGGTATACATGCACTGATTTCCACTGTGCGTTTCTGGGTGTGTTTCTGGGTTTTTGTTCCAATTTTACATCAGTAACTGCTGATGTAAAATGAGTAACATTGGAAGTTTCAACCCTAATCGCTAGGCATTTCACACGTGTGCATGAGAGCAGGAAGTTTAAAGGCTGTTTGTGTGTAACCAGATGCATTCAGGAATGAGGCTGAACCACTAGTCCTGTGTGTCTGTTGGTGCCATGGAAACATGGCAACATATTAGTTTGCAAACAGAACGGAGTTTGTATCAGTTATTGTTATTATTCTGTTGCCTTGTTTAAAAATGTGTACATAGAGAAAAGTATTAATGTGTGTGTGTGTGTGTGTGTGTGTGTGTTACAGTGTCGGCAGCCTGCAGTAATTAAAGACATCCATCAGATTATGAAATCAGTGTCCTGAAGCATTACACCGTGGGACCCAGAATGTGACCAGGGTAACCATGACAACTGCAATCAAATACATATACATATCAAACATTGGAACAGGTGCCCGATAGCACTGTAAATGATTTTGTTTGTTACAGCCACTATGGAGATGTTATATGTGACACCTACAGCATGGGATGGACCAAATCACTGGGATGTATTTAGAACACATGACCATGTAACTTGTGACTCTTCAACAGGTTTAACATTTAACATTTGTCGTTTTTGTAGACAGTTGAGCTGGATCTGGTTTGGGTTTTTCTAAAACCGGATGAAAATACGACAACTGCTGAACAAGTCCAAATGTTTTGAAGAAAAGGGGGGATGGTGGAGTCTGTTTGTGTTGTATTTTTTCCATATTGGATAATTAAATGAGTGCAGTAGGCCTACCTTTTTTATTTGTTTCAGCTAATTTACTACAGAGCATACTGTAAAACCCTGACATGGATGGAGTTTTTACTATTCACTCGTGTTCCGTTCACTTATTGCCATCAGAATATAACATTTGCTTGAGAGAGTGAATCCATCGCAATGACTTTCTTTTCTCAGTTTTTCTCTGTGTGGTAAAGCACTGGGAAGTGTGGATTGTTTCTGAGCAGAGACATGTGACTCCAGAGTCTGTTGCCAAACAGCAAAACGTATAAACAGTTGGTGCAGCACAGGGTGGAGTCAGTCAAAATTCATTTTACAGGTTAAGCCATGGAATTTATTTTCAAAGTTGTGGACCAGTGAGTCAGATGACTACAACAACTAACCAGTAATTCATTTCCATCTTAAATTATATGTACCTGAATTTAAAAGAAAAAAGGCAGCATGGCTACATTACTGCATTTACTGTTATCTTATTCAATAAATATCAATTAATTACCACCAGTTTTGTGTGTGTTTCCCTTCTTTGTTAGCAAGTGAGCTGATCATAACACCCATTTAATAATTTCAGGAAATTGAAATAGAACATTTGAATAGTATGTGACGGTGCATTCTGTCATCTTTTTGTAAGCTCATGAGTTTTTTTTCTCTCCATTGATGAAATGTGCAGCCATGAATAGCAGATTAAATTGTTTCTTCTCAGCAGAACACACATTTTAACAAGTAGACGACCTTACTAATTAGGAAACATGGCTATTTTTTCAATTTTTGCTTTTGCAGCCAATGTTTCGTGCACACACCCATGAACTGTATGCAGCTTGTCACTGACGGACACCAGGGTGTGACTTTAAAACACATCCTGGAATAGATTGTTGCCTAATCTTCACTGAAAACTACAGACCATGAGACCATTTCCCATAAACTCAGTTGCAACACATTTTATGAATGGGAATGTTTCGACAAACTGTTGGAATACAAATTAAAAAAGGGAATTGAAAAAAGGAATTTAAAAGTCTTTCCTTCTGTTTTGTCTTGGTTTAGAGCCTAGTTGTTTTGCATGATATACATTTTTTAGGCATTATGTTTTCTTGTATTGTATTGAATAGAATTTGGAGGTCAAAGGTCACTGTGACCTCACCAAAGGTTTTTGGCCTTAACTCAATCATTTATACTAATTATGACAATTCCACACAAATCTCCAATAGGCAAGGCAAGGCAACTTTATTTGTATAGCACATTTCATACACAAGGCAGACTCAAAGTGCTTCACATCATAACATGTCATACAATAAAGTGAAAAAAAAAATAGAAGAATTAAAAGAAAATACAGGCAAAATTCAAATGCATTACAGAAAGACAAGGACAATAAAAAACACATTTGCAATTATTAAAAAACCGTGACGACTTTAAAAGATTTAGGAGAAAGCAATGGTGAACATAAACATTTTCAGTCTAGTTTTCAAAGTGGTCAGAGTTGGGGCAGGTCTTACATCTTTAGGAAGTCATAGTGACTAAATGATGCTCTCTCGTGATTTGAGTTTACTCTGGGAATCACTAACAGATTGGTCTCAGAAGATCTAAGTGGTCTAGAAGGCTTATGTAGTGGGAGCATATCAGTGATGTACTTCGGCCCTACACCATGTAGTGATTTATATGTGAGCAGGAGGATTCTGAAATCAATCCTCTGACATACAGGGAGCCAATGTAAGGATTTAAGAATTGGTGTAATGTGCTCACTTTTTTTGGACTATGTAAGAACTCTAGCAGCAGCGTTCTGAAGAAGCTGTAGCTGCCTGACAGTGTTTTTTCAGAAGACCTGCAAGGAGACCATTAGAGAAGTCTAGCCTACTAGCAATAAATGCATGTACAAGATTTTCTAAGTCTTGAGCTGACATAAGCCCTCTAAGTCTTTTTCGAGGTGATACTAGGCCGATTTTGTTACTGATGTGACTGTCGAAATGTAAATCAGAATCCATAATAACCCCAATATTTCTGGCTTTATTTGAGGGGACGGAGAGTGAAGGTGTTGAATTACTTTAAACCTTTCTTTTTTAGCACCAAAAACAATTATCTCAGTTTTGTCCTCATTTAGTTGTAGGAAGTTTTGGCATATCCAGTCTTTGACTTACTCAATATGGGCGATAGTCGTTGGATTTGGGTGTCATCGGCATAGCAATGGTGGTCAATGTTATTATTTTTGCATGATTTGTCCTAGTGGGAGCATGTAGATGTTGAATAAAAGCGGCCCCAAGATTGAACCTTGGGGGACTCCACACGTTACATTGGTTGGTTCTGATACAAAGTGATATGATTTGAACCAGCTTAAGACTGTCGCTGAGAGCCCCACCCAGTTTTCTAACCTGTCCAAAAGTAAGTAAAAGTATTGACTGAGATCTAATAGCATTAATATTGAAGAAGAAACTAGGGCCCATTAACTATTTGCAATACGTCTGCTGATAGGCAGTCAAAAATATTCTTAAAAAAGTTGGTAGGTAAAGCATCAAGGCAGCAGGTAGATGATTTTAGATTTGTCACCGTTTCCACTAGCGTTTTAGAGTCTATGGCATTAAAGCTTGCCATCATTGCTGTGTTACTTTTGCCTGAACAGGGTGGTGATCCAACTCTTTTGTTTGAGATATTGATGGCGCGTTTGATGCCTTAAATTTTATCAGTGTAAAAGAATGCAAACTCATCGCATTTCTGTGTGGAATGGAGTTTAGCTGGTAGTTGTGCTGGGGGGGGGGTTGGTCAATCTGTCAACAGTTGCAAATAGGGTTTTTGCCCTATTAGTGTTGTTGTTTATGATATTGGAGAAGAATGTTTCTCTCGCACTTTTTAAGACTAAATTGTAGGCCCAGAGGCTCTCTTTATAGATGTCATGGTGAATATGAAGTTTAGTACTCCGCCAGATTCGTTCAGCCTTCCTGCACTCTCTTCTCTGGGCTGTTACAACAGCAGCTTTTCTCCAGGGTGCCTTTTGCTAACCAGAAATCATTTTAACCGTAGCAGGTGCAATGACATCTATGACATTCAGATATTCAGAATTTTGGAATTAAAGATGTTTACAAGATCATCAGCATGACATGGGTTTAGAGGTGGTAACGAGGAGATGGCATTTTTAAAGAGTACATTGGCATGTTCATTGATGTACCGCTTTTTGACCTTATTTGATTCGGTTTGTGTGTCAGGAATGAAAGAAATATTAAAGAAAACACAGAAGTGATCAGACAATGAAGGATCAGTCACAAAAACATCAGAAACATGGAGACCTTTTGTGATAATCAGGTCCAGGGTGTGTCCCTTACAATGAGTAGACTCTTTGACGTTGAGAGAGGTCAAATCTGTCTAGAATAGTAAATAGTTTCATTTGCACCCTTGTCATTCAAATCGTCAATATGAAAATTAAAGTCACCAGTTATAACTAGGCAGTCAAAGTCAGTGGAGATGCTAGACAATAATTCAGTAAAATCATCGAAAAAATTTGATGAATATTTAGGTGGCCTGTAAATAATTAACAGGAGAACTCTGGAAAAGCATTTCAACACAGCACAAAGGTATTCGAATGATGGAAAAACACCAAGGGCCCTAGTTTCGTAGACCAGGCGCAGTCAGCTTTCAGCGCACCTGCGCCGCGCCGACGGGGTGTGTCCGCCTGGACTCTGCAAGTTTCGTGCACCGCGCAGGCTCGCGCAGGCTCGCGCAGGCACACCTCCCGTCTCGCCCACCGGCGCAAGTGGGAAAGAGGGAGGAGAAGAAGGCGTGAGTGGGAGACGAGGAGGAGACGAGGCGTGGACTGGGATTAACACAGCCGATTCAGATCTTCACCAATCAGATGAGCTCCTCTCCTCTCCTTTAATGCGTTAGGGGAGGTTCAGTGTAAGATCCGTCACTTGACAACCCGATGACAGAAGCAGCGCCGGCGCTCCCACCACGCTCATCACGCGCTGTGCGCGCGTATCATAATAATAACAATGCCCATATTATAAAAAAACAGGAGAGAGAGAGGGAGATGTTTTGGTCCGAGAGGCTGAGTTTCCGTTACGCGTGCATCCGCCTTTGATCTGACGTCAGATGTGACGGGACAATCTATATAGATATAAATTCACGTGTTGATTCAATGAGTTGCATTAAATAGTGTTTGTTGTGATTATTTATTGCATTTAAATGTGGCTGGAACTGTGGAAACCTGCCTGTCAGGTCTCGGTGACGTGTGCGCACTGCGCGCCGGTCCGCCAAACTTCCGATCCGCCAGCTGTGATTCGCATTGAATCAATGGACTTTATTTACGCCTTGCGCCGAAAGTAGACCAGGTCGGAGCTGGCGAGCTTTCAGCGCAGTCTCGGCGAGGCTTTTTGCCACGAAACTTGAAACTTCCGCTACGCAAAGCTGAATCTGTGACGCCTCCCCCTGCTGCGCCGCCACACCCATCTTGGCGCAGGCGATCTACCAAACTGCCAAACTGACGGTGCGCAAGGCTGCGCGGGTCGAAACTTGCACTGCGCCGGCTCCGCCACCCTGCGCCGCCCTGCGCTGGTCTACGAAACTAGGGCCCCATGTGACACCTGATTCCCCCTTTTTCAATGTCATTAAAACCAATGTGCAGAATGATATTTTTCAGTTGGGTGTGCAGCCACAATTTCCAGGATTCTTTTTTTCCAAATCAGACACCGTATCCTTCGGAAAGCAGAGTACTTTGGTGTTATAACTGCTTTTCATATCTTTTACAGAAAAGTCAGCCACAATCAGATTTTTAGGCCCTGTCGTTAGCTTTCTCTGTGGCTTTAAGTTAGCAGGTCTTACCCTGCTGCGTGGTGGTGGGGGGTTATCCAGGCAATCAGAGGGGGATCCATGGTCCTGCAGCAGTGGAGCAAACCTGTTCTTTAGTTGAACAGTTGTTTGCTGGGGAGGTTTCTTGGAAGCTCTCCTCTTCCCAGCTGTCCGCAGCTGTGTCCTGGCAGTGGGGTTGAGGAGGCACCGTGTCTGAATGGAGATGGCAACGCAGGCCAGCCAAGCAGATCACAGATATCGGGGCGCTGAGTCCTGCCAGTTATCCGTTCTCCCATGTCGCAGGGAGATAGTCTACTTTTTGTTTTCGCACCAAGTGTGTTCCAGGGAGGATTATTGTTGGTAGATGTATTACCGTGTACAGGGTCCTCCCGTTTCTTCATAGCTTCATTATTGCTAGTTAGCTGGGATCTAGCATGCTCCTGTCCACTGTTTTGAGTCGGTTCTAGAGTGGTGTTGTTCCCACAGAGTCATTTTGGACAGACATAGAGGTAAACTGCAACTTGACTGCTTGGTTGATGCGTACAACCGCCAGACTGTGATTCTAGTTTCATCCAAATGTTTCACGTTGTGAAAGGTCTACATGTCATTGGCCTACTGCCTCACATCCATCACCGTAATGCTAAATGTGCAAATTAGCGAATGTGTATCTTATAATTATCCGTGTTGACATCAGTGTTGCTCGGTGCTCAAACACAGTGGATGGACAAAGATTTCACAGATGTTTCACTGTGTTATCTGCTCAGAGAAATGTTTTTGTTGTTGCTAAGCACGACAGGAATGCAACACCGTTTTTGTTTTGTTTGTCCTGCCTTCTAACATTTCTTGTGTAGCGAATGAGCTACAGCTGCATTTTTTCGCGAAAGAAACTATGTGGCAGCCTGTCAGCGACCTGCAAGTGATGCTCTCAAGACTCCTTTCCCGTTTTAACTTGACATAGACCCAATGCACAGAGCCAGGTCTTTAAAGCAATGCTTGACTGGCATGCATGGAGGGTTGACCTCGACCCCATCCAACACCTTTGGGGTGAAGCGGATCACTGACTGGGAGCCGGGCCTCATCCGTGCACAGCCTCACTGATGCTCTCGTGGCTGAATCTACATACGCGTGGCCTAGTAGTGTATATATCTCACCCTGACAACTTACAATAATTCTAACGCGTGGAGCTTTCCCCTGCACTTTGGTTTTTCCTCCTCATTAAATAAAGTGTGTGAGACGCTCGGGCCGAAAAACTTGGCAGAAATCGATATATTCCCCACTTAAGAAAACTCCTGCCTAATTAGCCGGCTCACCTGCGCCCCTGTTTACCTGCTCCCTTCGCTCTGCTCTCTAATGATGCTGCTTTCTGACGCTGACGCTTCTCCGCTGCTTCGGCTTCACTTCTCTGCTGTACCGAATGCATGTTTGTTTGCTCCCTCACCACCTCCCCAGCATCTACCCGTGGGCTCTGTTTAAACAATACCTGACGGGGGGAGTTGGCAGTGATCCCTCTGCTGCTCAATATGTTTTCCTAGGGAGTTATAGAATACACTTGCTCGATGACAAAACATATTGCATTTAGACTCTCTCTTTAATTCTTTAATTCCTTACTTTTCCGTAATCAAGCTTGTTTCAGCTGTATACACCTATACCTCACAGTCCACTTATCCTTTGCCGATGTGTAAATAAAAAGCAATATACTGTGACCTGTCTATTTTGACAAAAACATTATTAAATGTCGTATAGCATTGAATTAGAGTTTCAGTTTGCTTGCGCATGTGTTTGAGTTTGAGTGTGGAGTGACCCTGTCTGTTTTTTTTCTTCTCCCAAAAGTAAGTCTTGAGTGAAACAAACACATTCCATAAACACGGAGCGAAGTGACTGTAGAATTTGGCAGCACAAAGGGGAAACCAAATTATTGAAATGCTTGACACAAAACTTCTCAAGGGATAGACTTCATCAAAACTGTGTTTCATTTGTTGCAGCGTGGGACAACTATTTCTAAGGGTCTATTTACAAACTCATTTCAAAGCATGACCTTCAGTGCACCCAGTTATAATCGTGGATAAACTGTGCACATTCATCATGACTGAGTACTGTGGGGGGAAAGGGGATTTGTTAAAGTAAATGCATAAACATAAGCTTCCATTTTTTTTAAACATGCAGAAATTGAATCCAAATTCCTTTGAATCTGATAGTTTTATCAACTGGTTTGGATAACAAATAATACCACAGCTTAGTGGCACCATCTAGTGACTAGTCTTTAAACATGCCTGAACACACACACACACACACACACACACACACACACACTCGCATGCCTTAAATGAACCTTAAAAGATGGTACTTTTATAATAGGAAAAACTTTATTACACAAGTTAAAAAACATTTTTATTGGATACAACTCAAATTGGCCGACTCACTTTATTTAAAATATCCTAAGCTTGTAAGAAATCAGTTCCCAGTCTGTAAACAGACTGGTAAACAGCAGGCAGAGATATGCAAAATAATAAAACTCAATTCATTGCCAATGGGAGATATTTTTGTAATGTATGTTTCAAATTCCCCTTTGGCTGTAATACTATTACAATGGAATGTGTGAAATATGTCAGTTTTGTCCATATGTGCAGGATGAAAAACATCCGACACAAACAAAATCCAAAATGACAGTGCAGGCAAAAGCAAAACACAAAGAGAAACAATTCAAACCATCAGTGAAAACAGACTGCAAATCCTCTTTCTGTAAACGAATGACACTAAAAGATGGATGATTGGTGATAATTAACGCGATCCTCCAGCTGCCAGTTTTCAACAGTGTCAGCAGTACTCAAAAAGACATGGCTGCTGGTGCTGAGTTGAGTAAAGAAGATGAAAACATGGTTGATACTTTAAACCTTATTTATTCAAGGAGCTTTCACCTTAAGTGACCCGCTGTTCTTCAGGGACACACGCTGTGCATATCCAGTACAAACACAGTGTTATCTGCTGGCCACTGGACAGGAGCAAAACCTTATCCTATCCAGTCCAATTTTAACATTTACATGTTTTAACATATCTTCACTGTATTGCCTTATGTGTGTATGGAGGGTGGGGGGTGGGGGGGATTGATAATCCAGCAAAGAAAAGGCTATTATTTATCTGTGCTCTGCTGCAAGATGAGTTCCCCCCAGAGGGACAATAAAGAACTGAACTGAACCACCTCGAGCAGTTGGAGGTTTAAGTACCTTGCCCAAAGGCCCTTCAGAAGAGGTAGGCCTACTATTCCCACAGACACCTTTCCAAACCTAATTACATTGTTCGGTCTATTATAGTTGAGAGCCAACTTCTCAACTGGTAAAGATATTATTTGATGTTCTAGTGAAGCTTCTGCATGTGAACCTTCTCTCTGGTAGTGTTGCAGCACATGCATGCTGCCTATAACAGCTGTTTATTTCATGAAATTACAACCAATCGCTATAGGTTAAATTACCATTGTTATATTGTAAGTTAGAACATATGATATGTGGCATGCATCTGCCAAACCAGATCCAATCCATGTTTACCATTGAAGTGTAAATCACAGAAGAACACCTACTGCCACATATTATTATTATTATTATTATTATTACTTACGTTTTCTGAAATAACCTGATCATATTGAATACATGAACATGGCTTAATTGACTAATTATTTTTTTAAATTTGAGTTCAATCAATCTGGATGTCATAATAACAAGCATTTCAGAACAAAGGAAGATCTCTTAATGCCTCAAAACAAATCAGCACTGTTTATTTTTCTTTGACAAATGTCATTTTTGGGGGGTTGAGAATTAAGGAGAAAGTGTAACATTTCAGAGAAAATATTTGATTATAGAAGAAGACCAGATTGTATTCGGACAGTCAGATTGAAAAAGGAGACAGGAGAGACACTGAAAAATGTGTGCAATATTTCAACATAACGAAGATGTTTTAACGCATGCAAAGAGAGAAGGAAGTGTATCCAGAGGGAAAGAAATCCTCTGTTCGAGCCAGAAGAACTGATTGTGCAGAACATATGATGTAGTTACAGATCTGAAATACTCAGCAGTCCTTGACCTTGGGAAACCAGGTGTGTGCATGTCTCTGCAAAGTGAAGGGGATGGGGAAGATGATGGAGTGCAAGTCAGGTGATGTTATCATCATAATAACCCAACAGGGATCTGGTTGCCATGAAGTGTGTTTGTGTGCAGACGGAGGGGCAGGGGTGTGTGTGACAACATGAGTGGGCTTGGTGGCGGTGATACTGATACTGGGAGCTGTACACTGTCACATATGAGGACTCATCTCCCATTTGGGAAGAAAAATCACATCCTTATGAGGTAAGCCAAACAGAATGTCAGGATTCTAACATCATTTAGGTAAAAGTTAATGATGTGACATTCATGGATGACCCCAATCTCTTGAATGGCCCTATTGGGTACAAATTATTTATCGTTTTTATGCCCAAATCTCACTGCCTGCCCTAGAATTGCACAACGGGCTGCTTTGGGGCAACTTCCATGTTCTATGAGAAAAAGAAGGACAAAGAATAATGACTTTCCCATCAGGCTTAGGGTTAGGGACAGACATGTAGTGCTTATCGTCATAGTTACAACGGACTAATTGGTGCCATGGATGACCTTCTCAAAGACACTTAACATGACATGCACACATCCCTTGTTAGGCTACAGAATTGGGGAATAAGTCACAGGAGAAAAAAAAACTAGGGGTGCAGGAAGTGATCCCTGTGGAGCTACACTGACTCCCCAACGGTCCGTCAAACAAATCAACGACATGCACGCGTTTAACCCACGAGACTCCTCGCCTCCTCCTACCACACACCACCTGGAGATGGCGCTCTACGTCCTCGTATGGTGGCACGGCTGCGCGCACACGCGCGCGAGTTGAGTGCGAGAGCGAGACAGAGCAGAGCTGCTGTCTGCCTGCTCTCCGGCGGTGTTGCCTCCTCGTCGCTGCAGTGCTTCGCCGCTCTCCTCTTCTCTTTCTTTCTCCCTTTCTTTCTCGCTTTTCGTGCCCAGCGCCTCTTCCTCTTCCTCCCGCTCGCTCCCCCCCCACCCCCTGCGGATGCCTCAGCCTCGCACCCGCGGCTCAGGATCCCGGCAAATGGTCGCCATCCCCTGCAACTCAGGACGCAGCGAAAAGGCGCACCGCTCCGCTGTGATCTGATCAGAGCCCCACACTGCGGATTGACTCGGAAGAGAAGGAGGACCAGGGGGGCAGAGAGCCGGACGCGGACAGTGGCCACGATCTCATTTCGGTAAGTCACCGCGTTATTTCACCTGCCGTATGTGTCACATGTCCGGACAGCGAGCCAGCTGTCAGCCGGCTGGCTTTTTAGTCTGTTGTCTATCCCGAGGAGTGGGACCGTAGTTTTGCAAAGCCGGGACAACCTGAACATGACTTTTGATCGTGCATGGTGGGGGGGGGGGGGGGGGGGGGGGGTTGTAGGGAGACTGCTGGGTCGACCACGATGCCCTGCTTTTGATAAATGAGACGCTTGGTTCGAGGCTCCTCTTCGAACCAAGCGTCCGGCTGAGCTCAGAACAGCCAAACACACAACAGAGATTTTGGCTCCAGCTGACTGCTGACCCCGATTCAAAATAGGTTCTTCCTAAAAGTGATCCAAGGTGTGAACAGCAACCGTGTAAACAAACGGGCGTTTGCTTTTCTTTCCCAGATAATAATTATTTTTGTTTTGACAACTTCATTCACAACCGTAAGTTAAGTTGTTGAAACATCCTTAAAACATATCTGGACATGATGTTATGGTAAATGATGGTGCCAAACAGGTGCCTCGGGTATTTTAGTGCTTATAAATCTCATTTTCCGCCCATTAAGTTGAAGGGAATTGCCTTTTGTCTGGAAAGGGCTGGAGCAGGGGAGGTAATACCAGGATAAGAGTAGTGGTAAGACCCCTTACCTTTCCCACAGCTGTACTTGTGCTGTGATCAATAGGCATTTGCAGGAGGGGGATTCTGCACTGGCAGTTTGTCAAGGGCGTACAATATATCCAGCAGATGATGGAGGAGGGCGGAGGAGGAGGAGGAGGAGGAGGAGGAGGGGGGGATGCTGCTGCATGCTGTGGCTACATGTTCAGTCTAGTGCATGTCAGCACTTGGGCAGGTGCATGATGGACAACGGAGTGCCTCTGCTCTTCAGAGGGAAGGAGTATTAGTATGCTCAGGTGCATACCATGGTGAATCCTTTAGTCTTTTGGTCCACGTTTGCTTCAAAACTATAAAACTTTTGGGTTGAGTTTTGCAGGTGAAGCCGCTTCGTTCTCGGTCAGGTAAGGAGGCTCCAATCCCCTCTAATTCCCCTCAAGCCGACCTCTGGTGCAGTCGTCCTCCGCACGACCACTCAGTCTGTTCCAACAAGCGCGTTAATCACTTTTCCAGGACTCTTAAGTGATGACAGTACAACACTCCCCTTGCCCATGAGCTGGACATCTCTAAGAACTTCAATCGATTTCTCTCTTTTTTTTTTATTGTTGAAGGATAAGCAGCATTACGGAAAGACCTATCACTGTGGGAACTGTCTGCCTCACACACACGCACACGCGCACACACTCCAACCCCTCTCTAAATTTCCTAAAGATTAGCTTCTTTTATGTCCAGTGAATGTCTCCAGTGGGCATGAAAAGCCTCGTCCTTCATCGCGGACACAGATTAAGCTAATTCACACAGCAGCGCAGGCCTAATGCCTAATCACTATGCTGTGCCGGCAGAACAGAACAGTCTTTATACCGTGGTAGCCGAGACAGAAAGACAGGGAGAGAGAGAGAGAGCAAAAGGGGGTGGGGGGGGGTGCTAGCCGCTGGTGCCTATTGATCGGACAGAGGGGCTACTGGCAGGCGTCCACCCGATGGAGTGCTGACGACAGTCCAAAAAGCTGCCGAGATGAGCCGGCGGTGCTGATGAAGAGAGGGGAAGAGCTTGAGTGATCCTCCCTGTAGCGGAGCAGGGTCAGGGAGGACTTTTGAAAATACTATAACTGTTATGAATGGAGCCGTCATTAGAGAGCGGAAGCGGGGTGTGGTTCGGTGCACTGATACTGTGTCAGATCGAGCAGCATTCTGTGACTCGTCAAACGTCATCACCGGTGTTTACGTATTACCATGTCGTAGGCCACTTCTTGACACGTGGAGCGAATAGAGAAGATTGAGATCAAGCGAGGTTGGAACTCGCCTTTCAGATGTGTGCTTTGATGTTCGGTCGCTTTGCCAGTTGATTGCTGAACGGATCGGCATCAAAACCAGCTTTTCAGGCAGCCGTCCACCGCTGTGTGGTAATGCTTCACCATACGGTAGAGTAACTGTGGTATATTGGACATATTTTGGCAAATTTCCCATGTCAGTAATGGCATTTGATCTTCTGATTTCCATGTGGCCATTATACTTGTTAACAACACTGGATCTTTCATTGGGATGGTACTATTTCCATCCCTTCTAGTTTCACTTGTTCCAAGAATGTTCATAATTCATGTGGTATGTAAGAGTGTAGTGAGGGAGACCGTCCTACATCAGCAGTACCTGGAGCAGCTGTCAATGAGCAAGCAAATGATGTTCTCCCAGGTCAGGGGATCATTTTCTACCCAGACACCTGACCTTTGACAACACCTCAAAGTAGACGAGGACAAAAAGTTCTACCCCAAAGTGTCACACTGTACATTTTTTAACGCACATTCCTGATATAATACAATTTGATTCAGCAGTGTTAAACAAGTGAGAGGACAGTCTGTCTTCCCAATATCGCATTGTTTTGATTTGTTTTTAAGGACTTAAATATTGGATTAGATGACTGTTTAAAATGCATCAACGATGCTCCTCCGAAGGAGCTGTGAGGCCGAGTGGAAAAACGTGCTACCTCTATAAGGTGTGACTCGAACCCAGAGGCAACATCTAATGCTGTTCATTCGTCAATGTGAGTTGTTGTTGGATTGACTATCTTTTATTGGCTGGCTAGTTATTGGCTGATATGACATTCAGCTCCAGTTATGTCCTTTTCTCCTCAAACAGAGAAAAATACATTTTCTTTTATGGAGGCGTATACGTATCTAGGTCCATTCATGTCCTTTCTATCTATTACTAGTACAGGACTAACGGAAGAAACAGACAAAAGACAACTGTAGAACATGAAGCACCATCAAGGAGAGTGAATGCTTTGATTTTATCACCTTGATGTCCTTGAGCTCTGTTATGTGCTGTAAGTTGTTAGTGGGGTTTTTCTTCACACGGACCAGAATGCAATGTGAAGGGGGCCCCCAGGCAACTGGCTGACATTTGAACCAAACTTGCCGATTGCATTGATTGCGTGCTCACGGACACAGGGGAGCTGCTAATCGACAGCCTCACTGTGCTCATCAATCAACCGACTTGATGCTTACGTCTGCGACTAGATGCTCATGAGCTTGTCTAATGGCATAAAAAACACAGATGTGCCACTGCTAATGGACACTTTTACAATACCCCCCATTACTGTGGAATTGTTACGAGATTACATACATGCTATGCACCATTACACCAGTAAGATCACTCTTCTCTCCCTCAAGGGTGCTGTGCAGTGCATCCAACAATGGCTATCTCATGGGTAGGTCCAGGTGATAGTCTAGTTGTTATACTTCTGGTTAATAATAGTCAAGAAAGCATCACTGCTTCCTCTTATTTCATATCCAGCAGCTTTAAAGACAAATACTGTATATGTTGTCAATGTTGGACCAAACAGGGGCTCACCTGGGAAGGGAGGGAGGAGCGGAGGGATATTCAGTTGGTTGCAGTCTGCAGCCTCACAGCTAGATGGCACTAAATCCTACACACTGGTCCATTAAGTATGCATATGAGAAAATTTCAAAACATTTCCCCCCCCCCCCACGTTTATCCAGCATATACGGACTGAGTGTGATTAAGGCGGTGTGTTTTATGAGGGGATCACTATGTTGTTTGGAGTCAAGGCCACATCTTTATCACTCGAGTGTCCTTGAGCAAGACACAGAAACCCTCAGCTCAAAGGATGTTGGATGGTTACTGACCCTTTGGCTCTTTGCGAGGAAGGACAAGCAATGACAAATGATCCTGTTGAGGGGGTCAGTTGAATAAAACACTGTTTTAGTAAGTAGTACTTAGAAAGCGGAACTTTTTAAGATAGTATATATTTCTGCTGATGTGACATGACCTGTTTTTTTCGTGGCTACCGTTAGTATATCCTCACCATTTGCTGACCTCCACAAAAGCTGGTGAAAATGATTTGTAGTAGAGATCAGAGTGGACAGTGACATCACATGACTGCAGCCAGGACCGGCGTGTGCAACTGGCGTAGTTTGCCAGTTTAAACCTGCACTTGCACTTTACATTCCAGTGGCTCCAAATGGCGGAGTTTAAGCAAGTGTGTGTGAAATTGAAATTAGGGGTACGTGATTCTTTTCCCCAGACTTTTCGGAGAACGGCTTTAAGACTGAATGCGCTGTTGAAAATCCCCCCCAATCATCTTTTAGGTAGCTTCATAACATCATCTACAAAAGTAGGGTCAAGCTTGGGCGGCAGTTATCATCCTAAAGCATCACTGAGCATTTCATCTTCCCATCAGTACTCTACCTCACTTCCTCACCTCCTCCGTCACGGCAAAATGAAAGAAAAGGCTGCAAAGTTTGCCCAGCTTTAACAATGCTTTGGATTTATGGCTGGATTTCCACGGATGTAGTGGAAGTATATGGCCTCGTGGCACTTGAAGGTGGTAAAAGATAAAAACCAGTCACCGATTGCTGTGTGTTGTGTATTGTAGTGATTAATGAGAGCAGGACTTGAGGAGCACAGCGGGTACAGTAGGTAGCGGTGTGTCAGTGCTGGAATGTGTCCAGCAAGGCAGCAATATGTTAGTGTGTGTGTGTGTGTGTGAGGCAGACAGAGAGAGTGGGTTTGTGTGTGGATGCCTACTAGTGTGTTTCTGCCGCCAGTTCTCCTCCCATCTTCTAATGAGCTCACTGCAGATGGGACTCCCTCTGTCACCCCCCCCCCCCCCCCCCACGCCATTATCCTCCTTCTTTCCCATCAGTCTTTAGTGCGAGGGACAATAAAGAAAAGGGGGAGAATAAAAGGAAATTAAATGTGAATAATAACAACGTGAAGAGAGAGAGAGAGAGAGAGAGAGAGGGAGAGGTAAAGAATGCAGGTGAGAGGAGAAGGAATTCACAGGAAGGGGTAAAAGGTGGAAAACATATGGGAGGTGGGGTGTTAAGTGAAAGATGTGGGGGTGAAGCGCCAGTGACGAAGCGCGTTGGAGAGTGAGAGAGGCGCATCGGCAGTGTTATGAGGAAGAAGCAGGAACGCTGAGAGAAGCCAGGAATCATCAAAAGCAAGACGTGACAGAAAGAAGAGACGTGACAAAAGAATATATGAAATGCACCATGCCTTATTTATAAGCGTCAAAAAATGAAACCGCTAATGGTATGTATTTAAGGGCAGGCCCAACAGTTAGAGGAGTACTTCTGCGGTTGCCTAGCTATGACATCACCTCCGTGTCCGCTAAACAGCGCTTGCTAAACTAAATTAATAATTGGCTCAGCTAGCCAGGTCTGGCCGAGTTAATTGAGCATCAAAGAGAAGTCAGGGCTGAAGCACAGATCATCTTGATTTCCCCGCGGTGGAAATGAAGCCCAGCTTGTGCATGCATGACTGTGACAGTGGGCCTGTTTGTGTGCGGATGTGATTGCGGTGTTTATTACATGCACGGGCATTCGTCATCGGTAATTCATGGGTCCACAGTTTGGGAAGTGGAGGGTTTGCCGCTTGTGCAAGAGCGCGTGCCCTTCTAACTCACTGGGCTTCTGCATGCACTTCTTTGACATTCTATTAACGGCTGCTCTACTGCTTCACCGCCTACCTGTTCATATCTGCGACACGATTATCGCCTGTAGAATTCCGCTCTTTTTCCTGGTTGAACATGCACTCCGACCCTTTCAGTGAAATCTCTACGTGTGCGAAAGTAATCGCGAGTGTCCAGCGTGTCTGGTTGGTGTGATTTCTAAAAAAAGAAAAGAAAAAGAGAGAGACATGCAACAGGTGTCTCAAGTGTAAGGAGAAAATGTGAGCGCTGAAGGGAAAGTGCGAGAGCATAATGGGATAATGACATGTTTCATGGCAGGAAGCAGGGAGGAATATTATTATTGGCTTTATGTACAATCTCTTTGCACAGCGACATTGTATCGTTCTGGCTGGTCAAATGGGAAATAACATGTTTGATGGGCTATGTGCACCTGCGCCTGTGTGTGTGTGTGTGTGTGTGTTTATTTATTGCCTGATCTTTTAAGGCGCCTATCATTGCTTTTTCTCGGTCAACACAAGACTACACAGTGTCATTGATGTGAAGCACCTGAAATCAGGGCCAGCTAATATCATCCAACGCTAGAGGAACAGTGCCTGCACACCTGCAGCTCTTGTGTGTGTGTGTGTGTGTGTGTGTGTGTGTGTGTGTGTGTGTGTGTGTGTGTGTGTGTGTGTGTGTGTGTGTGTGTGTGTGTGTGTGTGTGTGTGTGCCCGCCGTCTATTGGCAAGGGAAATAGTAGCTTCTGCAATTTGGACACTTGCTGGGAACGAGAGTGCATATATATATATATATATATATATATATATATATATATATATATATATATATATTTATATATATATAGATATATATAGATATATAGATAGATTGACTCCATATCAAGTTTGAACTAACACGTAAATGTCCAAATGAATGTGAATACAAGTCACTTGGCCTGATCTTCAACTACATAGTAGAAAAGACATGCTTCTCTTCATTTGCAGTGCCTCCGCTGCCTCACTTGAGTGGCAAGTTAAGAATGGCATTAAGTTAAAAGCTTTACCATTATCTGTGGTTTTTCTGATGTTAAAGACAAAATGCTTTCTTACATGGCTTCTCAGCTGGTTTGGTGTTATGATTATCCACTGAGCACATTCACTATTTTTCTCTATTTTTCCATTAAGAGGAGAACATTAGCCGTCTACAGGGCAAACGATCAGACAGATGAAGATGTTTTCTGTTCTAATTGCTGGTAGCTATTGAAAATACCTTCAATAAGTCCCCATTTGAAAGTACATGTCATTTGAATGGTATTGTCTTGTCAAAAGAGAAACAATCATAAAGATCTCAACCCTTTTATAGGTCTTATCTGAAGTCCACTTAAAAAAGTAGACATGTTAAATTCACAACTAAGGCAAGCAACATACTATGAAGTCTGTGAAACAATCATCCATAAAAGTAATGGGTTCACGTATAAAATATAACCTATACTTTAAAAGTATTAAATACTTTGCAAAACTGATATGACTTTTTTTCCTTCACTAGATCTTGGATAATCCTTAATCCCCAAACCGACACACATGCACACACACTTTCATCTTGAAGCTTGAGGCCGAGTGGTATAAATGCCACGCCCGATGCCTGTGGTCAGATCAGCAGACAGCCCATCAGCAGCACACACTGATCCTATCGGCCTCGCCTTGCTGTGGCTACTTCCACCTGTCAATCAAACCTGTGTCCCCCCGCATCTGTAGAAAAAGGATTTGATGGAAACGACGGAGACGGAAAGGGATACGCATCAGACCAATAATGAATAATGGATGGAGCCACCTTATTTTATTGCTCTGGTGTGCGGGGGTTGTGCGTCCACCTCGATCAATGGAAAGAGAGAAAGAAAGTATAGTGCTAGAGAGCGACATCAGAGAAAGCAAGAGGGCAACATGAAAGGAAGACGAGACAGAAGGTGGGCGTTGCTGCAAATGGCAGCGCGACTCGCCATGCTGGCTGGACGCACGGCGACCACCTGTAGGACACGGGCCACGTAGTACGAGTCGTACGTGAGGATTAGCAGCGAATCTTTACGGCACGTATGAAAAGAAGGAGGGCGGCAGAAATAATGTTTTGACCACGGGACTTTTTTTTATTAGGCTGTTTATTGATGTGTGTTGACACTGGAGAGCTACATCCTCGGCCGAGCCTCAGCTTCCCGCTGTCCACATTATTCGATTTCATTTCACAGTCCCTGAGCTAACAAAGGCAGGTTTTCTGTCTAGCTCGACATTGTGCTTGTTCCGAGTAAAGCTCATGTCGGTGTAAGCTGTTTGCGCCCCGTCCTAATATTCAGCGTTTTTTTATTATTTTTTATGCCCAGTTCCTCCCGAGGCATCCTTTGTAATACGGCACGCCTGACAACAAAATGCTTTCTTTTAACAGAACAGGTTCATCCTATTGGATGTTTTCAGATTAAAATATAGAAGTGGAACTCCTGTGGGCTGTTCTGTCGCAGAGAGCCAGGAACATGGAGTCATTCAGGAATAAAGAATGATGAAGATGAAGGTGCGTGTTTTGTTGTGAAGTTGGTGGTGGGCCATGAATTATATATAAAAGACATCAGGGAGAGCAATGCTTCATGTAAAGAGCCAACATGAGCATGCGGCGGATGCTGGAGGGATTGGTAATGAAATTCAACAAGGTGGATGATGGGTAAAAGAGAGCGTTTTACCTATTTAACTCCTAGCAGCCCGTGAGCTGTCTGTGGTGGAAACCTTTGCAATCTGCCCTAAAAAAAGTGTTTTCTTTTTTTTTTTTTACGATTGAACTGTTTAATTGTGTTTTTTTTTTTTTTAACTATCTTTTTATTGAGAACAAGGTACAGAGAGACAGTAATATACAAAGACAATATTTTTTTTGATTTTTCTCAGAACATATATACAAACACCCCACCACCCACCCAAACCCCGCAACATCCAGTGCATCCCATTTTAAGGTAATTAAATAAGAAAATAAATGAATAATTAAAAGTTATGATCTTGACAGGTGAAGGTATCATTCAACAGGTATGAAGAATTTAACAAAGGAAAAAAAAAAAAAGTGGAAGTTGGTAATTTGCTAGTCAAGTTTTAGAATAAATGAGAGGGCCGTGCTTGGTGTGCCAAGTGTGTTTTCAAATCTCTTACTTTGCCACTTCCCCTTCTGTCTCGGGGTGCTAAATATAACACAATGTTGTGTTAACAGCCAAAATACATCCTTGTATCTCGGTAACTGTGATATTCAAATGGTTCATCCTGTAGCTCGGCTGTCAAGGAGACAACAGTAGTCATTTCAGTCTGTGGACTCAATTAAGTCATTTGAAGGGTTGCATTACTATTTTAAAGGAGTTATTTATCCATAACCCCCCTGCAATCATCTCTGGTTCCAGTGTTGTTGCTTTAAATGTTCAAAGGCGAACAGGAGAGTACGATTCCAAAGCCAACCATGTCTCCCGTTCCTACAGCTCTCGTGAAGCCGGGGATTCAGTGTCTTACTTAAGTTGATAAGAGGCTCAATGTTCCACATACTCCCTACATCAGAAACCGTGTTTTCCCCCAGTTTTCTTCAACATGTATAAGGTTTAATACAGATATACAGACATTTTTATCAGCAACGGGAATGCTGTGGTTACACATTTGGCGTCAAATTCCCTCATCAATAGCATTTGATGTTCCCCCTTCATCGGCTGGGATATCCCCTGCATGCAACGATCCCAACTGTGGCCGGAATCTAGAACTGCACGTCCACATTCATTTTGCTCATCTGTCTTCTGCGGCTTGCATCTGCTATGTATAATTCATCGAGCAACTCTCTGTTGATATCCGCATATAAATTAACTTAGATATTGTGCAGCTCATGAATTTCTTACATCGCATGTGCGCAGCGGCACCACGGCAGTACATCGGTCTCTGGCTTGTGAGGAAAAATATGTTTTGTTTTGGAATGTTTTCCATGAAGAAATGGTTAAAAAATATATAATAACGTGGCCCGAAGGCTTTCGGTTTCGCGAATCCGCGCCACCCCTCGCTGTTTTGCGTGCCAATTATGGCTGTAATCTGCTGGGTGTGTTGGAGATGTGTTGGAAACAGAAAAGGGGGGGCTGCCTTGGCGCGCCTGTGTCATTACTGTTCGATGCTGTAGTGGATGGAAGGCACACTGACCAGGAGACGGTCAGAAAAGCGGAGGAGGAACTAGCTTCACACTCAGAAAGTGAGACTGAGAAAACAGGTCATGCTTGCGTAACTGACGAGGCTCCTTTTTTAAAAAAAGAAAAGAAGAACAAAAAACAAAAACAAAGTGATCGCTTCCTGGTCTTATTCAAATGCCAGCAGATCTTTTAACATGTTCATCATTTATTCTATAATGAGGATAAATTGCTCCTGGTTTATACAGTACGTGTGTGTGCTCATTTTAAGGGTTAAGTTCTATTTTGTCAAAGGTTTTAAACAAATCAAACAAACGCTCTTCTCCCATTCTTTACAAAACGCTCCAGTCATTTGCAAAGACAAGATACCCCTTGCTGTTGTTTAGGCCAATTAGGCTGGAAATCTGCTGGCTTTGGGATTGTGCCAGAGATTTGGAGTGAAAGTCTTTATTTGACAGAGAGAGGCCTATGAAAGGGATTGAGAAGAAAGAAAGGAAGAAAAAAAAAGACAAAAAAAGACTTGCACATTCCCAGAAATCGCACAAATCACACACACACACACAGACACACACACACACACAGCACAACATTTCTGTCACTTTCGGCTCTCTTCTCTCCCCTCGCTTTCTCTCTGTGGACTGCAGATAGACAAGATGACACATATTCTCAAACCAAGAGGCAAACAATTGATTATATACGCTTTATTTGCAACAAAAATCCACTTTGCAGACACATAGACTGCAGGGAAGGATGAGCCGTTGCCAGAAAACTGTGGAGGTGGGAGGGCTGTGAGTGAGGAGCTCCCTGCTGCACTGATACCAGTTTGCTCATGTGATATTAATTCAGCTAATTTGACCTGCACCCGGGACATGGAATGATGGAAGATGCTTTCTCAGTGTGTCTCCGCAAGAGGAACCGTTGGCTCAGAGAGGTGTTTATACTGAAATACGGGTCTCTCCAATAGAAGAAATACAATTATATTGATTTTTACAGACACAGCAAGGGGGGGGGGGGATCACATTTATTGCAGGCGGGTTACCTTATCTGCAACCTTATTCTTGATAGATGGTCAATGTTAGTGTCCACACTGAAAAGGTCTCATTTAAATGACATAGTTGTGATTTTTACTGTATGGCATTTACCATTTATGAATCCCATTGTGTGCTGGGTCAGGAATAGGTCTCATTTTAGTTCTCCAGCATTTTAACTGCACTGCCTCTTAAGAAGGTCAGAGGTCAGGCTCGGCTACTGAACAGTTTCCCATGAGCCGCGAGGCATTCAGTGTCTTGATCAAACAGATTTTAAATGTGTGAATGCGACACATTTGTCTTTTACCTTTTCTCACAAAGTATAGCCAGACTGAATTTACAAAATACAAAATGAAGGTTTTACTCCAAAAGTGGAACACTGATTTTAACCGCTTCACTGCTGCGCTACAAGTTTGTTGAACTGTTGACTAATCTGCAATCACAAGTTGGGATGAAACCAAAAGGCACAGTGAGGTGTCTGACTTTGATCTTTTGGGGGGTTCTTAGCCTTCCAGCAAGGCAAGCCTTAAACTGTTGTGTGCGTGTGTGTGTGTGTGTGTGTGTGTGTGTGTGTGTGTGAGGGGGGGGGCTGAAGTGTTTAGATCCCGTCAAGTGTTTCAAAGCATTACATCATCTCCACGTCCTCCACCAGGACACACACACACACACACACAAAATGTGTGATCGGTTGTCGAAGTTAATTTTGTGGACAAGACACATGCTCGCACATAGGATGCAACCACACACACACACACACACACACACGCTTTTATATTTTGTACACAGCGTAGGATGGTCTGCGTATCTTGCTGTGCAGCGAATTGAATTTCCATCGGCGGTTAGTCAGACGGTGTTGCTCTCTCTCCCATTAGGCCCATTCTGTAAGACAGCAGGAGGTCAGAGAAAGTACACAGGTCTCCACCAGCCTCCCCAGCTGAGGCCCACCGCCCTCAGCGTCACGCCCAGCTGTGGACGCTCTTTGTCAGAATGACTGGTGGGGGCTCTGTGGAGACGGCTCCATGCTGTTTCTAGCTCATGCACGCACTTTATGTACACACACACACACACACACACACACTGTATCAGTTGAGAAAACATACGCCCGCTGTCTTGCTTTTTGTGTTTGTCACATAACACCGAAGGGGGAAATCGAGGGTCCGCAGGTTACCAAAGACCCAGGGTGTCATCAAGGTCCAGTTGTAGAGAAGCCATGGCAACTATTAGCTGGGTTGTTTGGTTGCTATGACAGCATAGAGATCATCTGCACACAACTTTGCCAGGTGTACATCAAAGTACAGCATGAAGAAGCACAGATTCTGTTTGATCAATAATAGACTAATATGACTGCAGATATTGTATGCAGTTGCAGTGCAAGAGTGATGAAGTGGCTTTAGTTGAATTTGCAGAGCATGGGGTCATTCTGACGATATCCTTATTTTTAGAATTTATTTAAATATATATATATATATATTTTTACATGCATTTATTCATGTGACAACGTTATGTATAGGAATATCCAGACAGGCAAGATCTCATTACCTGTGGCCTAGACGGGAACTGATCTATCATTAAAGCAATCTCATTATGACCTGTTGAATTTAAATCTGAATTTTTATTCCCATAGTAGCAGCCTGTCATACATACCGGTGAGAGGATGTCATGTGACATGATTTTATAACAGAATGCTCAAATCTCTGAGGCAAACCTGTGGCCAAAGGCAAATCAATAATGTCATTGAATGGCATGGTAGCAGTGTTGCAGAACAGATTCATTTAACTCTGAAGTGCATTGGTAGCTACTGTGTGTCCCGGTTTGTCTAGTATGTGTCTGTTGCCAAGCTGTGGACAGGATGGGAGATCAAGGCAGACCAAGAGGACTCTATTCGCTTCTTGATGTAAATTCATTCCGAGGTGTCTAATTCCACTTCATGTTAAACAAACATAATGATCCACCTCCAGCCAATCATAATCGATTCCAGGCCATGGTAAACACTTGGATATTTATCACTGCAGAAATTCATCATGTTGTTAATTTCTGCCATTGATTATTCCTGCTGCCTTCACGGCTGCGAGATGTTTTTCGGTGGTAATTCAGCCTGTGCATGTGGGTGTGGGGAGAAAGTAGTGTGATTTTCTTCCAGACTAGCTCCCACAAGTCTCTTTTTCTTCTTAATCTTCTTCTTCTTCCCCCGCCTCTTCTCCATCTTCTTCTCCTCTGTGTTGAGGTGTTTCAAGGCTACAGTTTTGTCACAACAAGAAAGAGCAAATACAAGGACAATCTGGTGCTTTCTGGTGGTACAGCTCACCCTCACAGTCTGACTGTTGGTTAGTTTAGTGACAGACTGACTGTTGGTGGCTGGTGGTAACAAAATAAAAAAAAAGTGGAGTAATCTACATTGAAAATCTTGTTGGATGACTACAAATATAGAGCTGAACAATTTGATTTATTTTTCTTCATATACAAATATTTTATTTGTTAATTCATCTTTACTCGTCAGCATCAACCCATCGCACATTTTATAATAATGTGACCCCACAATGTAGCAAGGCAGCATGAGGATATAATGGCAGCCATGGCAACAACAAAATATGTCATGCTTTGGTCTAGTGTATATAATATATATTTCATTTTTGCAGTCCTTCCTCCCAGCGTTTTAAACTTTTGCACTTTTGGCAACATATACATTCCTGTTTACCTCCAAGCCTGATTTGTTGTCTCTTGTTTCCTTGGCAATCATTGTTCACCAAATGCGTGTAGTGCTTCTGTAGTATATCGAAGCCTCGACCAACCCTCAAATATGACAGCTTGGTTCTCTTATTTAGGCATGAGAACGAATAGATAATTTCCCCATCTCTTTCTGAAGCAATCAATGTATTTTTCTCTCTGTGTCCTTCCATCTAACACACACACACACCCCACCAACACACACACTGGTAAAGGGCAAAGTCAAGCCACGAGGTTAACAACTCACGGAGGTCCCATATGTCTCCTGCAGCAAAAGCAGATACTAAAAGTCTGATCACACCTCGGGGGAACGGAGGGAAAGAAAGAGGAAGAATATCCTGAATGCTTTTTAATGAGCGACAATGGAGTAGCAGGGAATCGATTTGATCAATGCGCTCTGATCATCTGTATTTTTTTATCTATTTATTTCACACAGAGCATTGGGCTTTTAATGAATTGAAACGTTCTGTCCCGTCTGTGGTCATGTTTCTTTTTCCGTCGAAAGCAAGAGTCGGGATTCAGGAACCCCTCCTAACCTCCCTCGCTTCATTCACATCAAGCAGAGCGCTCTATAGTCTGGCTTTCACTTTTCAGACACGCACTTGTACGTGTGTGCTCATTCTGTACGCACACACACAGTTAGGCAGACTAACCAGCTGCCCCGTGGCCTTTTGGCTTGTGAAAAGGGGACAGAGAGCTCTATTGTTTTCACTGTGATTCAGTTATTACACACAGATTAACACAGTGGAACTCTTCTGTGACACCCAAGGGCTTTGGACCCAGAGAGAGCGAGCACTGAATGCCTTTATCTTGCGCTCTCTCTCTCTCAATCCCTCTCTGGGTAGCCCTATCTCCCTCTATTCCGCCGACACGCACACACACACACACACACTCTCTCTCTCTCTCTCTCACACACACACACACACACACTTGCTCATGATGTTCCTCACTTATTCTTGCATTGCCAAACAAACAGTCCCAATTATGGCCTACACACACACACACACACACACACCGCTCATGCATTTGTCTGGAGGAATGTGTTCAGACGCTGATAAGGAGGAGAATAGGACAACAACATTAGAACAGAAATGCCAGCGCAGCAACAGTCCTTTCACACACGCTGCACACACACACGTCAGACATATAGATGAGGGTCATCATATTACTACCGGTAATGATGTGACCGACGCGGCGTGGCGGTGTGCAGGAGTAAATAAAAAAACATTTTTCTAGAGAGTGTTGATGCCCATTGATTTGATTTACATGAGAAAAAGACATCAGACACGGCCTTTGCCAAACTGTTTCAACATACAGAAGACGATTGTCTTCGGAGAGAAGACGGCACATGAAAGGAGTGAAGGAAGAGAGAAAGGGGAAGGAAGAAAAGGAGTGACGAAGAGCAGGAGAGGTGGAGTGAGGGATAGAGATAGTGACAGCGAGAGAGGGAGAGTAGTGGCGTGTGTGCGAGGGTGACGTCGTGCTGGAAGGACTGAGGCTGCACAGTCCCAGTGGGATCTCCCTGCCTCTGACAGATCTACGGCATCTCAGTGGGATCGCACGCTGCCGGCAAGAAGACTCACGGCTCCGCACAGCAGGAAGAGCATGAAAATAACATCCGAGTCCTTCCACGTGTGCCATCACCTCCATGCATGTGCTCGCACAAATGGGTGTCAGTCAAACGGACTATAATTTGAGTTTGTATTCTTTCTATTGTCTTGGATACATACAGTGTATGCATCTGATGAACTGATAAATTGAATGATCTAATACTGGAATACATCTGATAAACTGAATTGCTGATGGTTGTGATAAGGAGCATAACAACATCAATCGGATCCCCTGGACGTTTTAAATCCCTAATAACAATGAAAACTGCAATTGCAATTGTGAAACGGAGACCTTTTAAGAGGTGAAACAATCAATTTCCCCGAATACGATGCATTCAAACTTTCTCCTTCTCTTTGTGTTCAGTTTAATTGGTCCTGTGATGTGTCAGGGTTATCCATTTGGGTCGTTTATACAATTTAATGCAATCATTTGATGAAAGTAAGCAGGATTTTAGTCTTTGATCTTTACTTGCAGGTGGTTTCATAGCTCTTATAATGCAGAATAGCTTTTGCAACATGCAGTACTCTATGTGTGTGTGTGTGTTTGGCTGTACGTCATGTATATTATGCATTAAATGTCAAGGTTGAGAGGGATAGGATGTGTGTTGATAAAGCCATGCTCCAAACGGCTCCCGGGCCGCTCATCACCAGCTCTCAGGGGTATACTCTTCTTGTCATGCACAGCACAGCCTCTCCGTCGTGGCTTTATAGGTTTCATGCCGTGGCGAGCGCTGCAGCCAACGGGAGCCTCACTTTGGATGGAAATAATAAAACTGTATATTGTGGGTAAGCTACATTGTAAATGGGGAGCTGCTTCAGATGGAGCGGAGGTGCGATATGTGAGCCTGAGTTACATTTGTAGCTGCTGTGTACGACAGTATCCTTTATACCAGGGAATTTTATCTTCATATGAATCGGTATTAAAATGCCAAAGATGCACATTTGCAAGTGAAATGAAGTGTTTACTATCAGTAGCTGCAATTTGTACTGCTGGTCATTATAGAGTATTGCCAAGGCTGGTGCTATTTTTAATCATCAATCATTAATCCATCCAGATTTTCCCAGCTGGCCACTGGATTCAAACTCGTGAGGCTGAGTATATGTTTATACCCCATGTATGTATCTGTTTTGGTTTATAAAACAGCTAGTTACATAACCATTTAAACACACTATCATTTTGTGCGAGTGCATCTGGAGGCAGATTGAGTTTGAATCTCACAGAGGCTCATGTGATTATCAGTCTGCGGCGGGGTATCTGTGAAGTCTTCTCTCACTCTCTCTCTCTTCTCGTTCCTTTCATCTCTTCTGTCGCCTTTTTTCTCGCTTCTGCTCGACCTCTCTCTCCCTCTTGTTTAGAATACTGACCTGTCAGTCTTGATCACCCACTCTGTCCACGTAGACATCCTAGTCATTTAATGAGAGGAGGGAATATTGAAGCTTAACTTTCTCATAAAATAGGGTTTGTCAAACTGTTAAAAAAGCGAAGTCTGATATGAAATGATCACCCATTTGTCTGTGGCCCTGTATCTCACTCTCCCTTTTGGTTCGGCACCCTTTCATTAGATCACAGAGTGACTCAGGCCTGCTGTTTCAGAGATAACACCCAGGTAAATGTTGGGCCCCTACCCCCCTTTGAACGCCAATCATAGCTTCACGTCCGAGACGGCTCGCGATGACTATCGCGGTCAAGGTTATCGACTGAACCCCCGCTACACCCTCGCCGCTCTCCGTCCGTGTAATGTCTTATTCTGTCACACACTTTCTCCCTCCTCTTCTCTGTCACTCCAGTAAGTGTTTAAGACGGGATATGCTTTTAGGAGAACCTCAGCACGCCGGTCACGCCATCCCCGCCACCTGTCAGAGGTGCTGGGAATGAATGTAATCTCCAGCATTAGCAGGTTAGTGCTCTACAGAAGTCAGGGGCCCAGATGATCATTGAGCAGACATGGGTGAGCGATGACTCGAGAGTGACGCGTGTTAGCATTTCCCTTGAATTCCAAGCACTGTGGATAACATGCACTTAGTGTATTTAAATGTCAGTGGATGTGTAGGTTTATATCATTTTTACATACTGTAGACTTTGTTGTATCAGAAACAAAACAAATGACTGAGGGCAGATCACCTTCACTTAGTAACGTCTTTAGTTAATAGACATAACACACAGTACGATCGTGAATGGCTGTGTATATAAGCTGTGTATAGTGCTTTATTCATTATATCAAAGGCGGAAGCTCCTTTTAACTCCCCTCTGTTTCATGAGTTCAGCAAAAGAAACAATGGGATAGTAGTGTTTTTAGCACCACGGACAGCTCCAGGATGTCCCTTCATCGCACACAGCTGGTGTCTGCAGTTAAATTAGGAGCTTTTATGTCCAGCATTGGCTGTCACCAGCCGGATTTCTCCTGTCCGATCTCAAAGAGCAAGCCAAAGCGCACTCATTATTAATGTCAATCAGTTTTCCAAATAGCAAAAACTACCAAGGTTCTTTTTGGAACTAGTTGCCCACAGCAGTGAAGCCAGACTCTCCTTTCAATTACATTAATGAAGGCTTTTGAACTGCTCGGGGTGGCCTCAGCCTGAACACGCCACATTTGGCCGTGCTTTTGGGCGAGGGGGTAATGATGCTTAATTTCTTCAGCGGGGCCAGCTGGATCGTGCTGAACCCGAGGCATAAAAATGGACATTTTGACAGAAAGACAAGAGCGTTATCAGATAACATTAAAAGTAATTAGCTCCCGTTTATGTGCACCAGAAAGAGAATTGTTAAAGTGTTGTCGCACTGGACATGGGAAGAAACAAATGTGTTCTGAAGAAGCTCATCTGTTGCCTGTAGACAATTTCACCATTTAATGAGGACATTGTAAAGCAACAGGGTCATCCTAACTGTGTTCTCTATGGATTGGTACCATAGGTACCATACCTTAACAGGACTTGTAGGCGAGGGCAACATGTAGGATAGGTGTTTAAGTTTTACTCTTGACGTGGTGGGAGAGGGAAAGACACTTTGATGAGTTTTCCAAATCTATAGGTATGAAAAATATAGAATTGGAGAAAACCGTGATATGCTGCCACACCCCAGGGACTAAATTAAGACTACGTATTATTCTGTTTTCTTGCAAATCTGTCCCTTCCCAAAGTCAGAGCTGATTTTGTGCATCGTCAAATATTTAAAATGTTTGAAATGCACATTGCTCTGTGTTCCCTTACAGGATTGCAAGACAAGGACAATACTTCAGAGACTTAAGGGAAGCTTTCTGTGAACGTGAAGGAACAGTGGAAGCCATTAGTAGCCTTCCCTCAGGCAGCTGCTAGTTGTTAGCATTAACTCCCTATCTTTCTTGCAAGACGGACAGACTTTTCATTGCTATAAATGGATTCGGGGATGGTGTTCATCATTATATGCATGCATCTGCGTGCTTCAGGGAATGCATACCATGCTTACCGTATATGAAATGGGTTCTTACTCATGCAATATGTGATGCAAGTAGTGTGGTTCCTGTACTGTCACATTGCTGTGAATGATCCGCACGAACATACACAGCAAGTTCCTATCCTAAATAAGTAAGTCAAAGAATGAATGGAATATAGGCTATTATTATAGTACTGTGTGTAAGTTTAAACACCAAATCAACCATATATCACTGTCAAATATGTATTTTGTGTTATATGTACCAGAAACTATTGAGTCTTATCACTAAATTGTACATACTATTCCTTAGTAAGTTTTACTAGTTTTTCCACTAAATTTTATTCACGATTGCTTAGTACATTTTACTACTTGCTAGCGAGTGCTTTTGATATGAACTGTTCTTAACTTATAAGTAATGTTAACTGGAGAATTTACTGTGTAAAATTGACTAAGAATTTCCATGTGGAAATTGTTGCCTTGTTTTTTCTAAGTAAATTTCACTGCACATTTTTCTCAGTGTATAATCTCTCTCACACAAGAGGTGTTTCATCAAAGGAACGGCATATTTCCCATAAACCCAGGCTGTTATTGTCACAAACAAAACCTTGTGAAAGCACTTGCCCCTCCTGCCCATGTGAGATTTCCCACTTTGTTGGGGAAATCAGTTTGATTAGTGTCAGGCCACAGAGGATGGAAGGTTTGTTCGCATCCTGTGCGTGTGTGCAGTTGGCAGCATGCCCATTATAAGGAGATCCTCAGGTGCACGTTTTTTCTGACAGCTGTGAAGGGCGTCAGAGGAAGGTGTGAAACAAAGGAAGAGCCGAGACTCAGGAAAGAAAATGCCTGATTTCCTCCCTCCTTCATCTCGTTTCTACCCTTTCATCTGTCGTCCTCTTGTCTCATCAACACTTCTTTCCTTCCTGATCACTTGGCCTCTCCTGCTCATATACTGTTTTCTCCACAATGCATAGTTTCCACCTTTCTTGTGTTACTCTGACTTCCTGGCTGCCTGGATTTCAGAGGTGGCTGTGGCATTGGAGACGCACTGCATTTCTGCTGACAGCTCTGGCTTTAGGAGGCAATAATTTTATTTCAGACATGCTAATGAGCCACAGTATCTGCCAGTCAGTCTGCTTATGAGCAATCCAGGCTCTAGGCACAATGTTGCCTTTGTCATCACCAAAAGCATTTCTCCTCTCGCCATTCTTGTTTTGTTTCAAATGAGTAATTGCTAGCATTTTTATGTCTTTGACTCTGCTGAGATTCAGTCGTTGTACAGTTCAAATATAGTGTCTCAGTGGTCCAAATGCGATGAAGCTTGAGAAACATAATGTATGTTGTGAATGATGCATAATGCATTTAAGACAGTTTCACGGCAATTTTCATTTTCAGTATTCAAATCCAACCTCTTGTTTTCACAACATCACCTTTGTTTGCAGAAGGTCCCTTTTTATTTCAAAATGAGGTGCCTGTCTATAAAGTAACACGTTCCTAAATATTACAAATTTTACAGACGTCTGGGGTCAAATAACACCATGCCGGGCTCCGCTGTCTGTCTGTATTTCTGTCGCCCTTTTCTACTCTCCTTCCTGTTTTACTAACCTTTTAATAAATAAATAAAAAAACACAGATTGGAGGGAGGAAAGTTGACAACTTTTTGTGGCAGGAAAAAAAGTTGGTATAAACTCAACCTCTCTTCTCTGGTTTTTCTGACTGTTGAAGGAGAAATTTCAAATTTTGTATGCAGATGGTTTCTCCTGCATATCTTCAAACCCAGCACCCAATCTAGGTCAACCATCTCGCTGCTTCTCAGCTGCCAGACTGAGCTGTGTGTGTGTGTGTGTGTGTGTGTGTGTGTGTGTGTGTATGCACTGCACACTCAGTGCTCCAGGCTACAACAACAATAAAAAAAATGAAAATATATTTGCGTTTTCTCCTTTAAGAGAAATTCATTGAAAATCATTTTTCGCTTTAGAGGACTTTCAAATAACTGGTGTACTTGGAGTAATACAGTGGAGTAGATCAGAAATGCTATGGATGTAATGGCTGGAGGTATCGATTGAGGTAATCAATGTTGCTGTCTCTGTTGACTGCTCGCACTGGGGCTTTTGAAAGTGAGCAAAACAGGCCCGAGGCATTAGATCACAGTTGTCTGTGAGCAGCCTCTTAAATCACCGGAGCCACGAACCACACCCACCTCCAGTCTCACTCCGTGCTCTGGTCTCCCCCGCTTCTGGAGTTATTTCAGTTTGCTCATTTCTCAAAGGGATGCATTTTCAACAAGTGCATATGGACGTTCTTATTTTTATTCCATTAAGCACATTTGTAAGCTCTGGGAATCTGGGACTGCATGAGCACCAAACGATTCAAAACCACAAAATCCATATTTAGATAATTTTGTAGTTATTTGCAAATATTCACACATGCAGGAATAGAATACTAATAACAATAATAATCAATCCCCACTCCCATGATTAGTCTTGTGTTTCCTCCTTCAAGCTTGGGGTTACAGTCCCAGGTGCTCCAATTACGACCGGTACCTCTATTACTCTCTCATATATATTCTAGCTCCTTTTCAACCCTTGGTTTTTTCAAGCTTCTCATGTTCCTTCTTCCTGATGTTGCTGTTGCTTGGAATAGCTCCATCACTACTGCTGTCATTGTCAGGTTGGTTGGCACCACTGGCTCCATCACCAGTGTATTAGCCTGGATCTGGAAGTCCCACAGGATCTTAGCTTGGTCATTGTCAACCACCTGTGGAGGTGTCCTCCAGTTTGACCTCGGGATTCTCAGCCCATAATACTCAGCACAGATGTTCCTATGCCAGCCACTTGGTTATGGTGCTCCATGTACTCCTGCATCTTGCATCTTGCTGTTATGTGCTGCACTGTCGCAGGGACATTTTTGCACAGCCTGCACCTGTGCTCTTGTCTGGCATGGTAGACCTCGGTCTACCCCTTTGGCTCCTATCTGGTGTGGTAGACCTTGGAAAGCACCTGGGCTCCTATCTGGTGTGGTAGACCTTGGAATGCACCTGGGCTCCTATCTGGTGTGGTAGACCTCGGTCTACACCTGGGCTCTTATCTGGTGTGGTAGACCTTGGTCTACACCTGGGCTCTTATCTGGTGTGGTCGACCTCCGTCTGCACCCGGGCTCTTATCTGGTGTGGTAGACCTTGGAATGCACCGGGCTCTTATCTGGTGTGGTAGACCTTGGTCTACACCTGGGCTCTTATCTGGTGTGGTCGACCTCCGTCTGCACCCGAGCTCTTATCTGGTGTGGTAGACCTTGGAATGCACCGGGCTCTTATCTGGTGTGGTAGACCTTGGAATGCACCTGGGCTCCTGGTGTGGTAGACCCCGGCCTCTATTGATCCAGTGCTCAGCGCCTGTTCTTGTGCTTCTATGATTAGTGCCTCTGTGCTGTCCTCCAGACCCACCTTAGCCACTGGTAGGATTTCTCCACTGCATATGCAGTACTGCATACTATCCCTACTGCTACAATAACTAAGACCAACAGGCATACAGTACAATAACAGTGATTATATATTGATTGCTTTGGTTTAATTCACTTTAGTTCATTACAATTCTGCACAAGAGAATATTGTATCTATTTCTTGTTGTGGGTGTGTCTGCATATTTAAAAATGTTGACGGTCTTGTCCACACGGGCACACGGCCACATGCATGCGCCCCATTTCTCCACAGCAATGAATTATGCATTATTCAGAGTTTAATATTAGAACTAACGTGGAGGTGAATTGGAGCTATCAATCATCCCAGACACTCACATGTGGCAGACTTTGGGAATCATTTTTGAAAGGCAAAGCAGTCTTTGGAAATCAGGAATGATTGGCTGGGGAAATTGGGTGTGAAAATTATAATAATGAATTCTTCACTTTCCAAGCTTTGCCTGATTCTGATGACATTAGCATTATTAGCTGCATGTTCGGGACAATTATTATTTGAGCTCTTGAGGACGCCGCTGAAGTGCACACAGCTAATAAGTTGCAATCAGTACTCAGAAAGTCAGACGTCTGTCTATCAAGTCTAATTTACACATCTCTCTTTTTGTGTTTCAAATATATATTAAATAAACCCTTTCATTAGTAACTAAAAAAGGATCATGGTTAACAGCAATAGATAAACAGCACTTAGACCCGGTGGAATATGTCCTTAAAAGCTGTGTTCGTGTCTTTTTTTTAATTGAATTGTATTTATACTGTCGTATAATTCCAAAAGTTATCTCAGGACACTTTACACATAGAGTGGGACTACAGCATGCTGATGAAAATGCTTGCGGGGAAAAGAGACACACCATCTCTTTGCATTGCTTCAACAAAAATGAGGTCTTATTTGCATGAATAGTCACATCACACGAGATGTTTTAGAGAAATATTTGTCTTTGAAATGTGATGTGCGTGTCTTAGCTCCTCTGAGGCCAATTTAAACATGTCAAAGGAGATACTGACTGAATACGTATTCACTTCACAACAAGAATCTGTGTGTGTTTGTGTTTTTTTCTTGATCGAGCTGGTTTACAGAAAATAAAAGCCCTACATCAAAGGTTGAGCTCAAGAACAAGCTCTAAATTGAAACTGGCTCCAAATGAATTCGAAGTGGATATTTGACAACACTTATTGATGCCTGAAAGAGAAGTTTTGACTTCTGTCGGCTGTTATGTACCTACACAAATGTATAGTGTCTATAACTTGGCAACCTAAACACACAAAAAAGCTGTGATACACCGTGATGAGCAGAATCAGCTGCAGTTCTAACTGTGAATGGATACAGACAGAATATTGGCCTGTCACTGTCAGGAGTGTTCCATTGTAAAAAAAAAAAAAAAACAGTAAGATGAAAATGTTTATAGGGAATGTCCACATGAAGTATTACGTTTGTTACATAAAAGAGCAATGAACATGGTTGATTTCTATAAGATCATGATATATAATAGTGTTAAGCCTGTCGTAACGCCATCATTTTTCTTTGAGGTCCAATGTAAGAATAATGGTGGTGTGATGCTTTAATCTGTCAATTTAATACATGACTGTGCTGAGAAGGTATTTCATTGTTACAACAGTCTTTCAGGATAGGAGACAGGCTGTTATTTTTAACCAGCAGCCAATTTTGGCCATGCAATACATGCAAATATTCAAAAATGACACATACTTTTGGGACTCCCTTGCTATTCCACTCTGCATTCTTAACGAAAAATTAACAGTTGGACACCATGTGATAGTGGAAGTCACTTCCTTGATTTTAGTTTTAGGATTTGTTGCAGTTTAAGAAAACTCAACTGTAGATAAACAACAACCATCCTAGAGCCTTTGCATTCATAATGGTTGTCGGTTTTAGCAAACTTTCTGAGTGGGGTCTGTACGGAGAGGTGCTCAACGTGAAGGGGGTGTAATTTGAAGTGGGTCTTGTGGGCCGCAGATTGATAGGCTGCTAGAAGTGTTTTTGTAGGAAAAAGGGAACAGGCAATATGACTCTTGTTAGTGTTGAAATTGTTCCTAATGTCCTGTATCATGCATGAAGGTTCCAGTGGTTGTGGATGTATTACCCAATCAAAATTGTAACGAGGTAGTGAAGATAACGAGAGACGTTATGCTAGCTTCCAGTATTTTTCATAATTCCAGTTCCAAACGTGTTAATCAGCACCGTGTGTATGCATGCAGGTGTGAGACTGTAAATTGAGCTGAACATGTGAATGTGAATTATTCATAATTAGCTTTGTTAAAAGTTTACTTTTGGTATTATCATAGCCTGCTCAATGTTACTGTTTATCATGTAATTGTATTTTGGTTAAATCATTATCTGGTGATTTCTCTACATCATTTTTAATAGCAGGTCTGAAAGTAAGACTATAGAATCAAACATTCTGATCTGCTACTAATGGACAAGCACTACCTGAGAAATGCACTAACTCCTGTCACGTCTCCTCAGTCAGAAGCATTGATCCAAAGTGTTGTCTGTCTGTTAATCCCTTGCTGATAGTCAAGATATCCCCTTTGGTCTGGAGAAGGTAAGCCCTTTTCGACAGCAGACCCCTTGAGTTTTCATAGTTGGAGAAAGCCAAGGTGTTACTAATACAGCTAACATCTCCAGTGTGTAGGTAAGCCTTGACATGCATAATACCAGCTACACCTACATCTACAGCTTTTCCGAATGTGACATGTCAAAATGTCTTCGGATTGTGTCTTGGCATAAAGTAGTTCCGACATTTTACATCCCAAAAGAACCTCCCACTTTTTCTTTTTTTAATAGCCATCACACAATCACACATGTTTTATAGCCATCACACAATCACACATGTTTTATAGCCATCACACAATTCTTTCCAACCAAGATTCCATTCCATAGCCTTGTAAATATTTCAACAGTGTCATTTCATGTGAACGGGGAGAAGCTCCCTGTCCTCACTCAAACACAAACGATACAATGGCTTCCTGATCACAAGATGCTTGGCAGCCGGTCTAGGGATGGGACTGGACATCTGACTGAAGCAGAAGAATAAATTCTAGTTTAATATACTGAATTTAGTATTATTAATTAAGCTACAATTATAGAACGAATGGCTGAAATGAAAAAGTCTGTGTTGAATTGTGATGCATAGATACTGTATGGGGGCCTGAACCGCTCAACTCCCAACCTCAACGTATTTTCTGAAGACCACAGTGTGATCGGCCATTCTCCCATAACAGGAGACACTTAAACCAATACCATGGCATTTTGAGCCTGGTCACTAAGTTTCTTCAGGAGAAACTCAGAACACGACTATATGGCCAGTGGCTTCCGTAAAATAATAACTCAACATTAATGATTCATACGGTAGCATTGTGTATTACCTCCTTGGGCCACAGGCCCCTGGACACTGCTGGCCAGACACGTTGAGAAAAAAGCAAGAAGAGAGGATAACAAGAGAAGTTAAGGTTAGAGGGGAGAGCAGGGCAGTGCAGCCGAGCCAACAAGACTTGGGTCAGACAGCTGAAGGGTCCTGGTGTAAAGGGAAAGGACACCTCATTGAGCCGTGTGTGCGTGTGCTGAAAGTGTGTTCGTATGTGCATGAGCGTTCACGAAAGGTGTGTTGAGCCGAAAGGGGGGGGCAGGTGTGGAAACCTGTCAGGTCGGGGTGTGAGCGTGGGTCAGAGGTGCACATCCTGCCAAATCCTATGACTCATGGTGCGACTAACCTTTGTGTTGGTACGCTTATGCGTGTGCTTCTGCCCGTGTGGTGAGCAGAAGTTAGTCTGCACAATAGGCCCTTTTCACATCAGCCATTTTGATATGTCATCGCAGGGTAAACACAGGTGTAATTGAAATCAAAACGAATTACAGTCCCGTTCTATTTAGTGTGTCGCAGCCACCCCAGTAAGCCTGGGGCCTGGCCCTCAGGGGCTATAATAATGTTCTTCATTACACGTGTTTACAATGACATGTCAACACGGCTGCTGTAAAAAGGGCCTATTGTGAGTAGACAATAGCAATCAAGTCAACCAATTGCCCAAATTGGATATAAATAAACAACCATATTTAAAACCTGGAAACTAGGTGATGAGATGTCTGTTATGAAATAATTAATATGCTCAGATTTGCCCTGATACTGGTAGTTTGGATTGGCTGAACACTTTATCCACCACAGCATCTATTCCATGGGGCGACTACCAAGGTTATGTTAATGACCAACAAACAAAATAAAATGTCTATAGACAAGTCAAGTACGTTTTCTGTTAATTGTAACCTATACAAATGTATACTGAATGGATGCATTATGTACATGTAAACATGACTTTATACAGTCGACTGCTTGGAAACTTCAGAAGAAATTAGTAGTACATTTCTTTTCCTCTGCTAGCAGTTTTTCTTTTGTTGTTTACACTTTGTTCTCTGAGGAACTCTGCTAGACACTGGGTCTTTTACCAAACTGTCAAAAACAGGAGACCTTGTCTGTGCTCTTTGTGTCTTATCTAGGCCTGAGCCACATGAAATGTCAGGCCATCACTCCTCAGTTCAATGGGAAGCTGCGCACAACTCAAAGATGTGCTGCAATTAGTGTTTCCCCAGAGCCTCCAAAGCCCCCTCTAAGCTGAGGCTCCTGTTACACTGTAGCCAGCAGGACGTATCGCATCAACTCAATAACAGCTCACCTCTGTCTGCTGACAATAACCCAGCAAGAACATAGGAGTGGTGGAGTATTGTAACATTTAATGGCAAATGTGTTGGTACTGGGATTATCTCTGAAGCAGCCAATACAGTGGGCCAACGTTGCAATTTTCTGAACCCAGCACCTGTGTGGACACTAATCACAAAGGGTTTGTGTCTTCTCTTTATATGATCACTGGTTTCCTCCGACAATAAATGCCTCACAATTATGTGTATTGTTGTATGCGGAGGCTCAAAAACTGCTGTTTTGATTCAGATTTTGTTTTAAATTCAGTGATTCATGTGATTCAGTCTTTGGCTGCAAGAATTCAATTATCAAAATCACTCAAACCTCGCTTCACTCACTGAATGTAATTGTATATGTGGCTTGTATTTGCACGTTAACTGAATATTGTGAATATAGTGTCAAAAAGCCTTGAGATGGGTTCTCTGACATGCCAATGCCATAGCTTATTCTTAAATGCAAAACATGTTGTTTGGAAATGTTTGGAAAAAGCAAAGGTGAATGAGGTTTTTCCTCTACATTTATTCAGTGTCTAACAGACGGAGCACACAACCGGTGGGTACCAACATTGTGACTTATCAAAAACAGGTGTGACTAATAACCGCAGCGTTTCATTGCGGTGTGCCAGCACAGGGGCTCTGGTATTGTGCCGGCCGCTGTTGGCATCCCTTACTGGCACGGCGAGATGAAGAGAATCCATCATTAATGTTATTCGTCACACCTGTGATTTTCCTGCCATGAGAAAGGTCTGTCATGCCTGTCTTCGAAATACAGTAGGTTGGAGCGCTGCAGACATATAAGTGCATGGTTTGTGGAAACCAAAACCGAACCAGCGCAGCACAAAACTACTGCCAAGAAGCTACAGATTAAATTATTGATGGATCATACTGTAGGTTTATTCACTACACCGCTGGAGGTGTTCCACAATGAAGGTGAGTCTCTCCTCTTCCCACCGACTTACATTTGGCTCATTCAGGGGAATGGCAGTCAGCCAGCCGGTCTGATGGGGTCTTCGCGGGGGTTCTGGTTGCTCAGGAGCCAAACTCTGGTGACTCATCTTGGCTCGGGAGGGGAGATGCCAGACACGGCCGTGGTGTTTGTCAGCGAGAGTGAAAATAACCATCTGCGGGCATCTCGATAGCATCTTTTATTTACCGACACCACCCTGTCTGGCCTGCCGTCTGTCTGCTAGCTAGCTGACTGGCTGATAAAGGGACTGGATGTTCCACTTGCAGGCTGTGTGGCTCTCGCACGGACGTTGCAAGCTGACTCGCCTACCACTAACGGCTGACTTTACCCTCAACGTCTGTCTGATTAGCTCTAAATGACGCTGTAAATATTTGCTCCGAAAGAACCTGCTTAAAAGTGCAAAACGTTAATAAAATATGGGACCGAGTTTGCTCTGCCGACGTGTGTGGGTCTGACCGGAGCTCGCACAGCTTTGGATCTCCACATCGACTATGAAAAAGTGAAGGGCTGAGGCAAGTGGCAGATTGTAAAGTAAGAGACTCCCATGATCAAAATCCTACTCTCAATCGGTTCATTATTTAGTCTTCCATTGAAGTCCGCGCTGCTGCATTGACAAAATCCCTTCCCCAAGGTCTGTTTTCACTAAAACTCGCAGACCAATTTCCTGATCTCTCTCTCTCTCTCTCTCTCTCTCTCTCTCTCTCTCTCTCTCTCTCTGTCTCTCTCTCGCTCTCAACTCAGACAGGAGAGGACTACAGAGGCTTTTATTGATCATTTAAAACAATTCCAATTAGTCTTACAGTGGCACATCTTACATTTTATAGATGGCTCAATTTACAAGTGTCAAATGACGCATCTATAATCACTTCTCCTGTATCCATCCCTCGTGATGAATTGCAGCAAAGAGAAAAGACAGATGCATTCATGCAGTACTGATGTGTTACAGTTGGTGGTGTTTGATTATTGTTAAAGACCTCAATGTTATACCATTTTTTTCTCCAAGTGAATAATTGTGACCGAGTCTTTGAAAAGGAACTAGTCGGAGACAAGTGTCACTTTTCCTGTATCCTGAATAAAGCAATTAAATCTATGCTAAGTGGGGCATCACATTTTAATGAGTCTACAAGGACCCCTATTTGGGAAGTGACATACTGGCAGGGACACAGGTGAGAGGTGCGACTCTGTGTGTTGCAGACTAATTGCTGTATTTATTTAGGCTCCAGACTTTATTCAAGCACCCACTGTATCCACAGTATTATAGACACAGGGTTGTGGGGAAGCTGACGCTTGACATGTTTAAAGGATTTGTTCCATCTGATCAGTGGTGGATGTAGAGAAATATTCATGAGCAAATATATATATATGCTGCTGTAATTGCAAACAACAACAATACAATATTTGTTTGGAAAAGCCTCCAAATGAAGATATTTTAGCCCGATACTTTGTATCATTGTGCAACATGAATACAGAATACAGCATTTTGGAGGTATACTGTGAACCCAACAGGAAGTTTACATTTAAGGTGCTATTTTAGGGCAATATTTAGTGTTTTCCAAGCACTGCACTTTAACCAACTCCTCCTAGAGATTTTACTTATCAACTTCAGATTTGGTCAGTGCAATCTTAAGATTCATGCAATGCGAACATGCAGAGTTTTTCAGTTTTTGTGAAACTATGTTACATGAAACAGGAAGTTGTTTTAACTTGAGCACATTATGCAGTCTTATCTAAACTAGAATTCCCAATGTCTCAAAACTCACTGAAGAGCTCTGACATTGTTGCTACACTACTAAACACTGTTTCTTCAAATCAAAGTGGAATTGATTGGATAATCCCGCAGCAGAGATCATAATTGGATTGATATTGATATTGATATAACCCGTTTTCATTTCCTTTACTTGTTTTAGAACCGCTTAGAACTTCTTGTAGATTTAAGTACAAGCGGCTTA
Source organism: Eutrigla gurnardus (assembly GCF_963514095.1). Taxonomy (NCBI): domain Eukaryota; kingdom Metazoa; phylum Chordata; class Actinopteri; order Perciformes; family Triglidae; genus Eutrigla; species Eutrigla gurnardus. The sequence continues at coordinate 12,015,999 of NC_139929.1, read as the reverse complement.
ATCTTGTTTCATCTTTGTGTGGTTTCGTTCATATCAGCGATGCCGGTGCCAGACCAGCCTGCGGACCAGGAGAAGGGGGCCATGGTTGCCCCTGTGATGCCAGCCTCCAATGGAGACAGATCTGAGGCAGAATCGACCTCCTCCATCCTCGCGTCTGTCAAAGAGCAGGTAGGAACTTGTGTAGAAAGGCGCATGTTTGCTTGTGGGTGTCTTTCGTGCTCCTGCTTTCCTCCCCTCTCCCCTCAAAGCCCTCGAGCAGCTTGCTATGAGGTGCGTCCGCTGCCTTAAAGTGTTTAAGAGAAACCAAAGATTGATTGGTGTCAAGGGAATACGAGAGTGTAATGGTTGGAAATGATGGAGATTACGGGGCGAGAACTGTAGCCAAGTAGACATAATTGAAAAAGTCATTAAAATCAAGGCAATTACTCGACGGGAGGCGTTGGAAGGGAGCTGCTGCACTGCGAGAGGACATGCAGTCATTATGCTGCTTGGTTTCAGGTTAGCAGGAGGAATGGGAAAGAGGGTAGAGAAGGAGGGCTCGTGTGGTGTGAGTTTGGTCCAGGACAATACTGATTTCAATGTTTTCCATTGGGAGGTACTGGGATAAAATGTTGCACTGAGGAAGGTGAGACAGCTGTGGGCACAAACCTAAACTCAGCTATCCAACAGTTTTTTCCAAGAATGCGATACAAACCCTGAAATAGACATCAGCGACGTTGAGTGACACCTGTCAAGACTGCTGCATGTACATCAGCAAAAAGAGGAAGAGACAAAAAAAAGGTCAAATCAGAGGGGAGGTGGCTTTCATTAATGAAGGTCTGTGTGTCCAAGTGGGAGCAAAAACATCACTTTCAACAGCCTTTGCTGAAGCATGGTGTGTTTGTGAGCATTGCGAGGCTTGCAGTAGTTCTCTGTGTTTACTTAATGCTTTATTGAAGTATAAAACAACCTCACACAAACATGTTCATGACTCTTGCTTGCACGATGAAAAGACGTTTCAGAGTCTAGAGTGCCTTTGAAAAATACCTGCAAGTTCTCACTAACTGCATTCCGTGATGCGTTTACCTTTGTCCTTTGCGTAATGGCATTCTGTTTCATTTGGATTTAGCTCATCAGCGAGTGCAATGCGCCATAGATTTATCATTTTGCCCATCTACATTGACTCTGAAGTTCTCCTTTATTTAAGGCCACAAAACATTCCATTTATCCTTAGTGACCGAAGTGCTGATTGCAATTTAAACTTTTTTCCTTTTGTTTAGCCCTTGCAAATGGCATTCATTTGTGGGGGGTTTTTTCACTCCCCGAGAGCCTCTCAGTGCTCTCACATTACTGAATCACTGAACCATGCAGGGTTTCGTCAGATCCATGGTTTGGACCAGAATTGAACCCGCAGTCTCCCCCCCTCCCACTGGGAGAGCAGCTATCTAAAAGGGAATACATCACAGACATGTAGCCGTTGTTGAAGCCTTATTTCCTTCTGCAGTGCGACAGCTCTAAAAACTGCTCCCCTGAGGAAAAATGATCTGAATATTCAAAATTAATTCATTGTTCAGTCATCAGAAGGTAACAGGAACACTTTTGCATCCATCTAATACAACATTGATACAAGGTAGCGAGTTGAAAAAAATAACTTCCATGTGGGGATTTTTCCCCAGCCAAACATTTTTGACATACTTTAAAGAAATGCATGACATAGTCAGTCCCTCTCCTGCATGGAGAGGCGGCAGCCTTTGTGAAATTCCCTCCCGCCTCCAGCTCTTAAAAACTCTGACGGGTGTCCAAGAAGACACTTTCCAACAAACGTTGCACTTGGTGGATTTCTGTCATTTGTACCAGCAACTGTGGCATTATGCTCTTGTGGTAGTGCCACATTGTAATCAGCACAATGCAGCACTGGTAAAGGCTCTGCCAAAACTGCCAAAGGGGAAGGAAGTGTTGTATGTTATTGGCTGGACCAGGAACCAGCCCTTTAAACTCAAAGTGGGTCTGATGATATTAGCCTTCACCATCGGTCACTGCGAGCTCAAAATGAATATGCACCACAGTGAATGTAAACTATAAAATAATCAACATATATTATTTAAAAAAGAATAGTCCATCTTGTTGTGTTACTTAAGTGTAAGTGTTACTTAAAATACAATTGTATTTTGGATTAATTTTTAAATGCTTCAAGGTCAGAAAGAGATTTCCCTTTTGTATAAATGATATTTTGCAAGTACAATTAAATTGTTTTACAAACATTTAGTATATCAGTGTTTGTGGTCATATTCAGATTGAATGTAAATGGCTCTACAGTAACTACATTCATGCCAGACACAACATTGAAATTGATGATCAATTTAATCAGAGGGGGAATCAAACTGTAAATACTGTTGTCATAATGTCTCTATACCAGACACCAGAAATTCTGTTTCCTAAAAATTCTCAAAATCATTGCAAACAAGCCTACATTTTTCTTGAAACTCTTTCGAAACACTAATGGTCATTTCACAAAGTTTCTTCTACAGTCTCCATCCAGCTGCACTCCCTCCCTACAGTCGTGTTTGTGGTCCCACCGAGTTGCTGGTAGACGAGGTAGTGTGTATGTAGATTGATACACTTGCCTTCAGCAGGTCTATTTGCACAACACCATGATATTTCATGAATAATACATTTCCACACCAGGCACACATTAATGTCTGAACATAATAATTGATGGTATGGACAACCCAGAAGTGTGGCATTATGAGACAGGTTTGATATGTTCCTCCATCAGCATATCTGAAATAGAGAGCATGTTTTTCATTTATTTCCATGATTCCAGCGATGTGTGGCTTTTTTTGTGCAATACGTGTGTGTGTGTGTGTGTGTGTGTGTGTGTGTGTGTGTGTGTGTGAATGTGAAAGTGTGTAATTGATGCATGATGTGAAGGTGTGATAAAAGGTTAACTCTAAATATAGCTTTCACACTCTCTCATTCTGTCCAGGTGTATGAAAGTGTGTGTGTGTGTGTGTCTGCATAGGAGCATATTAGTCCAGTAACCCAGCAGGCCCACTCCCGCTGTGGCACATCATCATGCCTAACACACACCTCTCTCTGTGCTGTCCCGTCGAGGACACACACATGGCTTGAATTCCATTTAGTAGACACCATCTGTCTGCTTGATTTTGTGTGTGTGTGTGTGTGTGTGTGCGTAAGCGTGTGTTACTGGTGGTTAAGTAAAACGTGACATGTGGTGTGTTCATGTTAGAAAAATGATTTCCAGCCAGCACTGTTAGCCCTGGGGTTTATTAAATGGTCTCACGAATACGACACAATTAAAATGGGAATTAGTTTGACAATGAATTCATGCCGTGCTCAGTAAGTGTATGGAGTTAATGGTAGCATAAACTCTCAGCAACATAAATACAAGTAAAATAGAATAAAAACAGAAATGCTGTGTTTCATATTAAAAGGCGTTACTAAGAAGGATTTTCTCATTGCTTGCGTTACGTTTCCAACAGCAAAAAATGGCATCCCCATATATGAGTGAATGCACAATGATTTATTATAGTGTACATTTAACAGTGTAGATTTTACAGTCATTTGGCTGACTCGGATATTCAGCCCTGTTCAGCCGGAGAGAGGCTGCTTGGGGCTGCAGCTGCAGTGAGGCGGGTATGGTCGGTGGCGGGGATTCTCTCCAACCCGAGCTGCTGACAGCAAACACCAACTGGTGGCGCCCCCCGATGCCAACAGACACGGAACCGTTCTGCTGTAATGAATGTCAGCGTGGGCAGTTTTTTTTTAACACTGTCGCCGAGGACAACCCCGAGAGACAGCAAGCCATGTGCTACGCTATAACAAACGGGGGGGAAAACAAGACGTCTGGCAGATGATAACGCCGGCAGTCAATGGAGCTGAGGGTGGATTAGGAAGTTGGACAATCGACGGAGTTAAGAAAGAGTTGCAAGACCTTCTGCTGGAACCAGGAGAGAGACTCTAGCTTGCTCAAAAACTCCTGGGGGACCCCCTCCTATATCTCCCCCTACACCCCCACCACTATGGATGTGTTTGGAAACAACCAGCTTTCAACAGGCTGAACAGCTGTCACACAAGTACCAGCTATATAGACCTATTGGAAGAAAGGCAAATCCAAATAAAAACAACTTAATCAACAATCTTATTTCATTTCTACACATACACAATTTAATTAATACATATTTACAAGCTGTTTACGTGTATTTTCTTCGCCAGGATAGATTTGGAGCATGGGTTGATTCAGTGAAAAGACAAAAGCCAGATTTAGCTTCTGAGCGTCCTTTTATAGGTTGATCAGTTAAATATATTGCTTCCTATGAGACAAGCCATGACATCCTCCTCTACAGCTCGTCCTTTGTTATGTTCCACCTCTGCCTCCACTGATCCCGAAATTGAAAGACTTAGCTATGCAAATGTTGTGCGGGCACAGCTGCTTCGCAAATGACGGCGCTTGCCCTCAATGTCTCCATCCTGATTTCACTGTGCAGTGGGAAAAAAAAGGTCATTAGTAAGCCTATATGTGGTAGATATGCATCCTCCCATAACTTTGCCCTCTGACAACCGATACTAGATTAAGTGTTGGCTAAAATAAACAAGGAGTGTACACGTTTCATATTGAACCTAATCATAAGCCACACATACGCGTTATGACCGTGGACGGATCCATGCCACATTCATTCATTTCATGTCTGCATCACACAAAACTTGAACATTAAAGCTGCCATGACATAACATTTTAGTATATTGTAGTGATCTGAGAGAAAAGAGGCCACAAATAAACTGCCTCACCCAGTTTTAATTGAGTGAAAGCCTTTCCTGTTTAACTACAAGGTGCTTGTTCAATTCCGTGTCAACACAGCCAAAATACCGGGTGTGCCAGCATCCCTGCAAGATCTCTGCTAGGTGTGTGTTCGGCCTCCCGCTGGGTGGGTAGACAAACACACTGACGAGCCCCATTTTGAAGGGCCAGAGAAACTTGTAGTATCGTCCCGCATGCTGTCCTTCTGTTCATTCACCATTTCAGTGACGGTGTTTTGGAAATCTCTGCATTCTCAAATAGATGTCTTGCCATCTCCCTTGTTAGATTTTTCATATTTAACAGCTTCTGTGGTACAGTTGTAGCCATTTGAGTTTCTCAAGATGCTTTGCACTATGTTGCATCACATCTTGCCTCAGGAGAGCTCCACAGAGACCAATTTAACCAGTCCTGATTTGCACCGCGATCTATCAGTTTTCTGCATGTTTTCATTTAGCTGGAGTTGATGTCCTGCTCTTTTTCCTGAATAAGCCCTGGCAATTCCACCTGTTTCTCGCTAAATTACAATCTGCATGCTGTTCCTGTTTTGCTTTATCCCTGACTGATACTGTGATTGAATGATTTCACCTATAACACGTTTGATGAAAGCCGTTGTATTCGCCATTCTAAACTTCCAGCAGCCAATTAATCTTTCATGAGGAAAAATACTGTGGCTTAAAATAGGTGATGCTCTGATTCTTCATCTCCACTTTTTAGCATGCAGCCAATTTATTGTTTTCAAATTGCATTCTATTATTGATGGTTTATGGTCATGGGTTGGTAAACAATTATGCTCTTTAGAGCCAGAAAAAAGGCTACGTGGTAAACATGATAAAATACTGAGCAGACGGAGGAAGACATATTTAAGAAGAAGATTGTTTTAATGTGTTAAATATTCCAGTCTTTTGTATGCCCTTATTTCCTACTGACTGCTTGACTTAAGACATGACCAGAGGTTTGTTTATGTCTGGGTGCTGTCATTTTAATGAAGTGAAATGGGATCTGTCTTTCACATTGCTTTTGTATTTATTTTGTGCTATTAATAACTTTGAGTTATTATTGCTGGAAAGGGCTCTGGTTGTTTTTATTACTCCTAGTGTTTCTCTACTTTAGTTCTTTTTCTAACCAAACATTATAGACTCCCATCTGTGATAATGCATGCAAACACCATTTACATAGTTTTGATGTATATTGTTATTTCAGATATTCAATTGGAACTATTTTTGGGTTGACACAAGAGCAATGCCATAACCATCATGTCAGCCTCAAAAAACAGGTATGATTGTTGCCTGTGTGAGATCATTGCCAAGGCCCAAGTTGGAACCCAAAAGCAAAACAAGATCAGGTCAATAAAATAAGAAAGTTTAAGTTTTCTGAGGTCAAAAAGAGGCAGGCAGGGGAGGCAGGGGAGGTGAGGCAAACTATCCGGTAGATCAGCCTAGAAAGGCTAAAGGCAGGCACGGGGTCATAACAGTGAGAGAAAATGGTCAATGCACAACAGACTATTGCTATAATCTGGCTGGCAATAGACAGAAGTGGGCCAGTATATGTGCTACTGATGGGACTTATAGGGACGTGGGAACACGTGTGTAGGTGGGAGGGGGAGGTCAGCTGATGGGGAATGGCAGGAACATGGGGGTTACAGCGGGGAAGGAGGGAGTGGCAGAAAACCGGATGAAATGAAATGACAGGAGGGTTTCTAGATGGAAGAGGAACAAAGCAAGCTAAGAAAATGTGAGAGGCGTTGGATGACGGTCTGGGTGACCTCTCTGCCCGCATCACTTCCCATCAGGAAGGTTCTTGTTTCACCAAAACGTGTCTGAATTGTGGAATAACGTTACTGGACAGCACCATTCAACTCTTTTTCTATTTTGTTGTATATTGATCTGAAAAGAGGACTGGCAGGAAAAAAAGAAAGAAGCTACACTTTATGGTGAATCATGAACAAATTGAAGGAGCTGATGGGATGCCATTTTTCTTGGCACGATGGCAAAATACAATGATTGATTGAACAAGTCTGCACTTGGGTATCAGATATGCACTCACATGGCTTGTTAACTTAGCTTGTTGTACCAAAAGATCTCTCTTAAGAGTCGGCTGTTTTTTTTCTTTCTGGTTACAAAGAAGGCTGTTTTTTTTTTGCTAGACGACATTAGCGCCCCAATTAATATCACAGTTGCTAACCAAGGTAGCTCTAGCTTTAGCTGCTAGCTTAGCATCTGTTAAGGTGTTGACGGCCATGTTAGGTATTTAAATGCATGTTTGCATTCAAACAGAAAATGTTATTTCCCATTAAAAACACAGCCCTCATTTATAATGTAAAGGAATCACTGATTGGGCCTTTAATGTTGAACATCTCATAATATTTGTGCTTTGCTATATCCATTGTCACCATTAATAAATTCAGAGACGTTGACAAAGTTGTGGCTGCCGCCATCCCCTTCATCATGTTGTCATCCTCCACGTTTTTTCCCTGCATGCTGTCGAACATTGTGTTCATTGTGCTTTGAGTGTGTTGCATATGAGCTGAAAGTATCCATAAACCACTCAGGTTATCAAGGGCTCCCAACTGACGGAGGCTTTCAGTTGGCTTATTTGAAAGGAGCAAGGTCTTATTCAGAGCTGAGAGGGTAATGTATGCTGTCCTCTAGACTGCCGGTTATTCTCCAGACTCCTTTACTTTGCTGCAGTTTGAGTGCACTTCACTCCCCTCTCCAATGAACTGAAAACTTTCCCCTTGTTAATGTGCTCCCACTAAACTTGACTACAGTTCAGGTTATCGACTGTATACAGTATACTCACCTACACGCTATAGAGGTTTATTTTTGCAGGTGTCTGTGTCTTGTTTACAGCTTGGCCTTGGCAACTGAATTCTTGTAGGTTTGTGTGTGCTAATAGACTCCCCCGCCTCACCCTCCATCTCTGCCTCTCCTCTGCTCTCCCCTTTATCGATACCCTGTCTATTGGTGGGGTTGACAGCTGTGTTTTGCAAATGTGATACATGAACTCTGTCTGGGAGTCCACTCACACATTCATAACTATGAAATACAGCGACTGATGACAACTCCTTTAGTTCTAACATGTGACACGTATATTCCAGTTTACAGCCATTTTGAAATTATGATTAATATTTTGAAAGGGGTTGACATGTTTAGGAACTAAAAGCTAAGTCGCAGAAAACATTTAAACCTTCATCAGAGCTGGACGATAAAATAAAAGGTCAGATGTTTTCACATCACACCCAATTTAGGATTTTAATATTTTTCCCCTTCAAAACAAACTTACGAAAGACGAATGAATAATTAACTTTCACCAAATTCGATTTATTTTAATAAATAAAAGATGCCTCTTAAAAAATGTATCGTATGCCTGAAGAAAACTGTAAACAAAATTAAACTTTGTTATTATACATTTGCGCTTGCAATTATTCCACTAGTTTTACCTGCTTTTTGGCTGCCGCTCTTGCATTCCCCAATCTGGCTGTGTGCCTTTGAGATGTTGGAATAAATTAGTTGAGCTGCTACTTTAAGTTGCCGTTTGACAAACTTTACAACAGACAGTGTTTGCTCGACACTGAGGAGTTTTTTTGGGGGGGGAAGAAGCGCCTGTTATTGTGTATGTTCATGTTGATACCTGTGTCTGAAGAGAAGGTGCACGTTGACTATGAATCACAGGACCTCAGAAAGGTGATCGCAGGTACATACTGTAATTATTACCTCACTTTTAAATATTATTACATTTCATTTAGCTGTCACTTTTATCCAAAGCAAATTCCAATGAACATAATCCCAAACCATGAATTAATTTATCAAAAAAAATGTACCCCCCAGTTGCACTTTCACTGCATGCGAAAGAAATTGGAAATTGTAAGGTTTTTTGCTTGACACAGCATGATGTGTTCTCTCTCTGCCTTGGCTCGCAAATGACACTGTCATACTACCTTACAGTTAGAAGTTTGACAGCACATTCAGAGAGTGGATGTGCTGGTTCAAAGCTTTTTGTTCTTTTTAACATATCTGCCAGCCCCTCTGCCAATGGTTTTCAGGCTGAAAATTGGGTTCTGGGCCTCTTTCACTCTGTGTGTCCTCAGTGTCCTTCAACATTTGTCTCTTTCACTGTGCCAGTGTAGGAACAGATCATTTAGCCAACAGGCATACATTCTGGGCTCACAGTGTGTGTGTGTGTGTGTGTGTGTGTGTATTTGTGTGTGTTTTTGTGTGTGTTTTTGTGTGCGTGTGTGTGGCTGGCTGAATTCATTGCACATATTGTATGTACAGTACTCTTCTGTGCATGCAGTATGGTCGTGTGTGGGACTCCGCTTATGTGTGTGTGTTCATCCTTGCGTGTGTATGTGTGTGTGTTCATCCTTGCGTTTGTGTGTGTGTGTGTGTGTGTGTGTCATGTGGATAAGTACACTGCAATTTAAGATATGGTTGTCTGTTTTGTAGGGAGGAAATCGTCCAGCTCTGCCAGTAAACACACTCAGCAGGAAAGAGACATGGATGCTTTTTACACACACACACACACACACACACACACACACACACACACACACACACACACACACACACACACACACACACACACACACACACACACACACAGACACAGACACAGATATTGGATTACACTGTGGAGCCAAACCTGTCTTACTGCAGTGAAGCAGGTTTCCAGCAGTAGCTTTCTCAGTCATTATTCCAGTAGAGAGCAGTGGATCCAGTTTCATAGTGGGGATTCTGCCGGATTCACTCACAAATACCAGGTGCATATTTCTAATGATGAATTGGGGCTTTTAGGTGAAGCTGAAAGGTGAACTTTTAGACGGTTTACATTTACTTCACTGAGGGAGCATCTGTGGGAGACTGGGGCAGGGTAGGGGGGTGTTCAGCTGCCTCACCCTGGCTGTGGCTGGGGATGAATTATAAGTTGGCCCAAAGGCTGCTGTGCTCTTTGGCACCATTGTTGTGTGTGTGTGTGTGTGTGTGTGTGTGTGTGTGTGTGTGTGTGTGTGTGTGTGTCTGCCAGTGGTGCTGCAATGTTCCACTTAGTCAACATCACCCGGCCAGCACCCCCTCTGTACTGTCACCCTCATCATAACTGGCAGCTGGCAGGCTACATGCTACTGCAGCTGCCATGCTTTCGACCAGAGAGAGAGAGGGAGCAGGAAAAGATAGCATGAGCAAGAACGATGAGATCAAACATGGACTTGCAAAGTATGTGCACGAGTGAGAGAGAACGGGGTTGAGAAGAGGTAAGAAGATGTGTGATAGGGAAGAGGACAGACAGGGGATGCAGGGAATTTGAGAACCTTATTGGTTGGTAAATAAATGAAATGCGAACGAGGAAAAAAAGGAGGAAGAGACATCATGAGCATGAGAGAGAGAAAATGAAAAGGGAGAGCTGAATATCAGTGGCAGCCATCCAATACCCAGCACTCTGAGACAACTACCAAACCAGACTTGCCAATTACCGTTTGAAGGTCAATCAGTGAAAGAGGACTCACAGTACAATGCTGTACACTCTCTGTGGCTGGGATAAACGATCCAATACAAACACTCTAAGACTTCTGGGAAACTTACCAACAAAAAAAACAACATTTTCTCAGGGTAAAACAACCACAAATGAAAACTTTTTCCATCGAAGCTGATGGAGAATAATGGATTGCTTGCAATATACAACTTTCTAGAAATAGCAACTTTCAGAAAGCCAGTCGTGCTCAACATGCTCTTTGCCTCCATTAGAGCCAACTGCAGTTGCCGCCTCCTTCAGCAGGACTTGGCACACCTAGTGGGAACTCCCCTAAGTCAATGAATGTACTCAGTATTGGGTCCTTACTGGATGACCAGAGTAGCACACACCATTTTCATTGTGGTAGCTGTTGTAAACCAATATACAATCACACTTTTCTATTGTAATACCGGGGTATGATCACGTCATACCTAAAACTCAAGGTAAACAAAGTAAAATGACTTTGTTTTCAAAGATTATGCTCTGCCTGCTCAGTGATGAGAAGCTAACTTTGTCAATACTTCTACAAGTAAATGAAAACTGGGTCAACAGTCTGCAGCCCGTCAAGGTTCCCCCATGATGCTCCAACAAGCCCAGACTCCATATTAATGTGTTCATTTGTTATGTGTCCACCGTCCCCTCCCAGAGTTATACCTGGTCATTTCTGAACGCTGCAGTCCTGTAGAACCAGGGAGAACAATGACATTGTTAGACGGCGAGTCTAATGAGGCGTGAAATCAATATGTACAATCCTGCCTCACCCGGGGCATGCTGGGTAATGGAGTGTCAGGAGCGCTTTGGTGCTGTTTTAATCACAGAGACCTCGGATTATCCACTCATAAACAGGCTGGTTACTGCCAAAACACCACAACCCCCTGAGATGTGTGTGTGTGTGTTGCTGTGTATGAGTGGCTGTGATTACTTTTTACATAATTGAAGTAAACTGTGCGTCCATATGCCTGTACCTGCAGGAAACAAAGACTGAGCAGGGTATTTGTCCTTATGTGCAGGAATTAAGTACGAGAAAGACTGTGAGACCCCCATTATATACGTTTGTGATCACGACTCTGCCGCTTATTTCTTCTCCCTCACCCGAGTTCTGTTTCATTAGCCGTTGACTGTGTGACGGTGCAACGGAGCCCGGCGCTGATCCTGCATGTGAAGTAAGAGCTCTTCCTGCTAATCACTGAGTAGCCTCACCCTCCCCATCCCCACCAGGAAGCCCCACTACCATCTGCATGCTAATGCTACCTGGGCTTCAACTCAAGCTCAGGATTCACATTTGCCTGCATGCTAATAATGCAATAGCCAGAGGACTAATGTGCATCCTGAATGCTAATGATATATTGGAATTGGAGTACCTACAGGTAGAGCCATAATGTTAATGCTAATGGCAACGTTTTGCAGATAGCCTTTAACTCTCCTTCCTTGAACAATAATGATCTGTCGGATAGCTGCCAGCATGAGGCGACAAACATGACTTTTCCGGGAGAATTCTGCAAACCCGACCACAGCTAATGCAGTGAGATTGACTTAAAATCCGTTTCACGGCATCAATATTCATGTATCCTTTGTTATTGCTCTGCCCGTCTATGCAGTGAGGTGCTCTCCGGGGCTCAGCGGGTCTAAAGCAGAACAGCCATGCGCTTCAGTAATGTTGGAGCGAGCTAGCACCCTGGGGCTGTTAGCGAGGCTCGAAAAACTGCACGGTGATGTGTGAGAAAGGCAATCGATTAATTGAACGTGTCTGTCAGGGCCCTTTGTTTACAGGAAAAGCTAAGTGTTGGGGTCAGACACCAGGGGACATGTTCTTGTTGGATGGAAGTGAAGAAACATTGCTGCTAAGTCCTCCAGTTGCTCCATTGTCCTCTTCCCCACATTTCACTAAACCACCACGAGCGCAGCCGTTGCTGCTGAGTGGGTGTTTGAAGGGTACCTTTTCTGTACAGGCTCCCCACTGCTCTGCCTTTTCAAGCTCCATTGTTTTAACCAGTTTGTGTGGGTAACTACTTCAGTGAAGCTGCTCTCTCTGTTTACTCCCACTCTGCCTTTAAAATGGCTCCATGCTAATGATACAATGTTATTTTTATCCCTTAAACAACCGCCGCTCTTCTTTTTTTAGCAGACTGGAAACATTTGAACTTTTGTCTGTGTACTTCAATTCAAAGATTTCCTTGTTCTTTACACTTGGTGCCACTTCATCTGGTCCTGTAGTCTGGCTGACATGATTAGAAAACATGAGACGGCCCCATGTGGTTAAGCTTTATCCCTATTTGAGAGGAAATAGGCCTTTCATTCTCCCTGAGTCCTTATCGATCTGAAAATGAGAAAATGGAAAGATTACTCTGTGATGGAAAGAGTCATTAAAGAGCTGGGGAGGCAAAGAGCTTAGAAAATGCCCAAGTATTTATCAGCACACTGGCATTTTTAACCTTATTTTTCTGGGGAATACTTGTGATCGTGCATGCTCTTTTGAAAAGTGCTCCAGTAAAAGATCACTGTAGACTTTAAACAGCCTTGCTGTTATATGGAACGAATTTGTGACAATGAGCTGACAAAGCATGACACGTGCTTATGTGACACACCCACTTGTGGCATCACAGGCAGAGCAACCGATGTATAACATTGGGATAGTCCACGGGGTATGTGGAAAGGGGAGTGGATGGGTCCAACAACTACATGACTTTTGTCCAGGTGTTTGTGTCAGGTGACATTTTCAACCAGCAAATATATCACGTGATTTAGACCAATTTAAAGTCACTGCAGGCTGTTAATAATGACAGCCTAGTTATATGGATATATTTAACATTAGCCTTGTGCCCTATGAGTCATACATCATCTTTTAAAAGGAAAGATTATAAATCATATTGTAATCTGGGCTGTCATTCATTTTGTCCCACTTCCCCTGTGGTAATTAAACTTTTAGCTATTTAAGGGTAACCTCCTAACATGAGTTCTGAATTATTTGACTTGATGAGGGGGCAAGAGATGCCTGAATGCAACGTTAGTTTGGACAGCTGTGAGTATACACCATCTCATTAGGCGAGGCGGCACCGGTTCAATCACACTTTTAGGTCCTATTAAGGACCCAGTTTGTGGGCCTTGTCCTTCACAAGATCCAGCCTCTGAAATGGGACATGGTGTCACACCTGGGAGCTCTACACTACAAACAGTCTACTGTTGGACACTGAGCAGCTCAGCTGAGGTAGATGGGGGTCAGGTGCCTTGCTGAGGGGCTTGCTGTTTTCTCCTGTCAAACCTGTTTTCCTTGGTAGACTACTGTGCTGACTTTAAACAGACTGAATTTACTGTCAATGACAGACTAAAGGGAATGTATGAGTCTGCCTGTTGATGGTGGATAGACCCCCATTTCTTTATAGTCTTCCAACCACTGAAAGCACGTTACACTTCATGTCACATACACTGTTAGCAGAGGCTGCCACCTGCCCATCAGGATCTGTTCTTAGCACATTCACAAGCCAGTGGCACAGCCTTTGGGGGCAAGTTGGGCTTCAGTATCTTGCCCAAGGACACTTCGACATGTGGACTGGAGGAGCTGGGGGAAGAACCGCCGATCTTCCGATTAGGAGCGACATGCTTAACCTCTGAGCAATCAAATCTTATTGACAGACCATTTCGGTCCAAGTCTGTCCAGCCAGTCTCTACTGCACACAATGCTACAACACGCAGCCTATTCAGTCCCGTAGCAATCCGCTTACTTCCTCTTACACTAAGCCTTGTGGCCAGACTAAGTTGGTCACACTTTCCTGTGTTTTTCACATTCTCTGGTCACATATCAAACTATAAAACACATCAAAGCACACTCGGATGGCATGAGGCAAACACAGTAGTGGTGATTTTTTCCCTTTTCTTTTTTATTCTTAATACATCTCTGAATACAATTCTATGTTTAAGAGATATTAGCTTTGTTAAGCCAATTCATATTTGAGACTTGACATTCACTCAATACTGGTTAGTTGTAAAGCAGCCATCCTATCTTATAACCTTGCTATCTTCATCATGCATGCTCTATATACCTTTTAGTTGAAACTTTTAACAAAAGGCTGAGGTAGTTGGGGGGAGTTGCATTCACTGCAGGGGTATACAATATGTGGCATTGTTGTTTTTATGAGTCACACATCCCGTATTCCTGCCATATTATATGGCATTATGTCTCCAGCTGATGATGCATGGCGTTGTGCCTACTATATGCAACATTACATCTCCATATGCTGTTCTGCAAAGTTTATTTTTGACTCCAGTTATCTCCACAGTCACATCCAGTGTAATATGTCACCGCACTCCACTGCACAGCACAGCAGGAAAGCTGCAGCTAACAGCTTTGCGCGGCACCGTAGCCTTCTCCCCATGGCATTCTAAATAGATAAATTATGATCACACTCCTCTGCAGTTGTCTGGCCGCCAGGGTTGACATATACACTGTAAAGAGAGTGGCTAATGAAGAATGGCTCTGTCATTGGAGTTGTCTCAGAAATAAGGCATATCACTCCATCTCTCTTCCTCTCTCCCTAACACTCAGTCTTTTCCTGTCGTTTTCTCACGGTTTCTTCCTTTATTCCCTTATTGCTCCATTGCACCTCCACCCATCATTCATTCCTGTGTTTCATTCTCTCATTGCACGCTGTCTGTATGGAATAAATGAGGTTCTGGTGTTCCAAATGCATCATACACCCTCCCTACCCCCCCCCCCCCCCCCACTCACCATCGTACCCATAGGGCTTTGCGGCAGTTGGAGATGTGCATCTAACCATCTCTAATGAGCTTGCTTGCGTTCATCACTGTCGTCGTTGTTGTTGTTTACGCTGAAGTAATTTGCGGTTGCCATAGAAATTGTCTCTGCTAAATGTGCCCATCATTACTTTGTGCTTAAATCCGTCATTGCCAGTAGCCTGGAGGCGGGTGGGCAAATGGAATTTGATTAATATGATTTGATATCATTTTTTCCATTAACTTCTTGAGGAAACTGAGTATTGTAGATGGCTGCTGTCTCTGTTAGTATGCAGAATTTTTTTAACTCATGGTCAGTCTTAAATCCTCTGATCGCAGAAGATATGCAGTCCAATTTAATTTGTTCCAATTATTTTAATATGGGAGTCACCAAATATCCCTATAGATTTATTCTAATTGACGAATGAATGGCCTGAAGAAGATTCTTACGTAATACATTGATGAAGAAATAATTGCCAAGATGAGCATATTCCAAAGGCATGACTTATTTCCTACACTCCTTACTCCGGTGAATGATCAACAGAGTTTTGACAAGCCGTGTCATCATACAGGGTTTCCCTTTGAACTGTTTCTGGACTGAATTTTTAATATTTTAGTGGTGGTAGGGGGTAATTTGCTATTTCTTACACTTCTCTCTTAGCACCTTTGGGTAGGAAATGTCATATTGTCAGTGGGATATGCCCAGGGTAGCAGCTTCACCCAGTCTGGCCTAAATGTAAATGTTCTGTTCTGTAAAAAGTGTCTCCTTCCCTTTTCTTCCCTTCTCTTGGGTATCTCTGATTCCTTCCCCTTTTCTCAACTCTCCATCCTTCCTTGTTCCTCCCTCCCTCCCCCCTACATCCCTATTTATTTCATCCTCTCATCCCTCCGCAGCTTTTCACCATGTCTCTCTCTCCAGACTCCATTTCACATTCTTCTACATTCTTCCTATTTAATTTTGTTGTCCCTGTTTTCCATCTCCATTCACCTATTTGTCTTCTTTCCCTCTACTTTTTGAATTCTCACCCTGTTATTCACATCTTTGACTTCTTAAACCTCTCTACCTTTATCTTTCTTGCCCTTGACTACCTCGCTCTCTTTCATCCCTCCCCTTGTTGCTCCCCATCTGTCTTATGTCTCTATGGTTCAAGTCTGCTTGAGTGGGCTGCCAGTAACATGTCTGTCACCTGTCAGTTTTGTTTCCTTTCCCCCTCTTAGCTTAACCTCATTTCTATTTCTTCTGCTTATTTGCTTGATTTGGCCCCATGCTGTGGAATGAGTTTCTGAAACTTTTCTGTCCTTCTTCCATGACCTTATCAGACTCTGCATTCCGAACCATCCTCCGCTGCTTTCTCTTTCTCATTTTTCCTAATCCCCCCCCCCCCCCCCCAACACGCTTCCTTCTCCCCATTCTCCTTTCATCTGTCCGTCTGTTATCTGTTTTTGCGATCCCTTTGTTACCATTCATCAGTCTATTTCTCTCTTCTTTGTCTTGTCTTACCTCTCCTGCTCTCTCTGCCTACCACAGTGCTTTTCTGTCATTCTACCTCCCCCATGTTGCTTTCTAACTCCCTCCCTCGGGTGGGCTGGCTCTGACCAGCTCTGCCCCCTCACCTCCGTTGCGATATGGGGTGTAAAGGCCAACACAACCTTCCTGTCAGGGGAGATTTATTCCCTCACCCTTTGGAACTCTTGATCAGGCTCGCTGTGCATCTGTAATCTGTGTCTGAAAGGTGAGGGATTCACCCTGCACCAGTCTGCTTTGGCCCTCCCAGATGGATGGCTGGGGACCAGGTCTGTCAACGCGGCATTAAATATTTAAAACTCGGTCTGCGGATCAGTCGAAGCATAGCAATGGAGCCAGCAGTCCTGGGTCTGGAAACCACAGAGGGAAGTAGACAAGGCAAAGAGAGAACAAGAGAAAGAGAGCAAGACTGTCAGGGGATGCTTAGAGAGAGAGAGAGGAGAAAATATCTTCCTGTCATTCTCTGGGAGACACTGGTATACGACTCAGCTATCATTGTAGAGGAGGCGAGCAGAGCCGACAAGGCTGTCGTCTGCTGCTCTGAGCCAAGCCAACCCACTTCAGACAGGTTTGACTGTGTACAGGTTTGACCATTTCCTGTGGTGATACCATTGTTTCGGTCTCAATAAACGACGAGTGGGATATCTCAAAGGTTCGTTTCCAGCTGTTACTTTGTTGTCTGAGGGTGTCCCCTGGCTTTTTGTGGATAAATACCAATATGTCCTTAAAAACAGTTAGCCATTTAATAATATTCCAATAACCCTATGGGCTAGTAGACTTACTCCAATAGACAGAAATATGCAGCTGCGCCAGGAAAACTTGACATGCACTGCTGCCAAAGCCAATCACAGCACAACTGCATTTGAAGGAAATGAGTCAAGTGAATGAAATGGGGGAATTTAGAGAGAGAGATCTGCATAACCTAATCTCATTAAGCGCAATGGCCCTGGACGGAAGAAGATGCACATTTTAGAAATGTGTCATTTTCTTTCTCGCGTAGGTGGGTTTCAACAAGTGTCTTCCAACAGCAGTGCTATTCATACAACTTGTCCTGGTCAAGACAAGCAGCTCCGAGTGTGTTAATTGGCAATTAGTGCTGCCCACGGCTGATGATTCCTACAAGCTACGGCTTTACAATCACGCAGCTGCTTTTCAGGTCAAATAGTTGTGTTTGACAGTAGGACTGCATCCCAAATATTTTCTCACATTTGGTTGCCACGTTGCAGATCATGCGGAACGAAGGAGATTTTTATTCTAATGGCATACATTTCTGACGATGCAGCTGTAATTGGAGGTCTGTCACTGAACAGTAATTAATCAGTAATTAACTCAAACCTAGAAATTCTGCTGACAGTTGCTCATTAACCAGCCAATTATGGCACTTTAAGGAAGTATGACATCCATATTCCCTGACCACATGTGCACATGAATGCAAACACACATATCACAAACAGATTTCAGACGTACAAAAAAGAGTGCAGGACTGTTAAGTTGCACACGCATGATCAGTGGTAAGCGCATTGTTTTCCTATGGGGATAACAAATTGCCACGAAACACTCAAAACTCAAATTATTTCAACTTTGACCTTTAAAAGTACAATGAGATAACAGCTCCAACGGTTGTTCTTGCTCAGAAACAGTGAATGATCTTCCTTGCGCTCTTTTTGATGACACATTATACCTGTGCTGCACACCTGCCTCGTGGTGGGCACATTTCTTATCATGTGTAGCAGCTTTAGCTGCACGACCAACTGGACAAAGATACTCTTGATCCTAAAAGGAGCTGAGGTCTTTTTTTCAGTGAGCTCACCTGAGCTCAGTGTCAGCACTCTTTGCTGCCTCCTCACGTCTCCTCAACTCTCATGCAATTGCATTTCCTCACCTTTGCACTGCCGCCGGTCTCTTTTTCTCTTCCTCAGTTCCTTCCTTTCCTGCCCTTCTCCATTTTTGTTAGCTTCTCTCTGCCTCTTTTCTGTCACGCACAAACAGGAATGCCATGCATTTACACCCCATAAACACAAACAGGGTCATAAAGCATTTGTACTACAACCAGATCATTGCACATACACAGAACCTGCTAGAGGAACATTAGAGGGACACAGCCGCAGAGACAAAAGCAAAGGCCCTCGAGGTGGAAGATAAAAGGAAAGACAAAGGAGTTAAGAATAGAGTAGAATAGGGGCCAAGGCTATGAGAAAGTTGAGACAAGTGTAAGGCGATATGGCTGGGCAGGGGAGATGGATGAAGTGCGAGAGAGTGAGGAACTGAGGAAGAAGAAACAGGAGAGGAATGACTCAGGGAAAGAGACAGAGAGATGAGATGTTTGCCCCATGGGCCTGACTGGCCAAAGGTAGGCCAGCAGACAGCACAGTGTGTCACTCCACATTTTGTCAACAACATGGCAAGTTATTTCTGGATGACTCAACCTCAGTGGCATCCAGCTTTCGGGTTTTTCTGATGTATGTGCCGATGTATTTCTGACAGATGCACTCAGATACCCACAATCAATGCCCTGCTGAAATACATATGTATCTCCCAGAAATATTTGTTGACATTTCTTTCCGTCTTTCATCCCTCAGCACTCAATTTGCTGAGAAAGAAGGGAAATGTGTTGCATGTCATCTTCCTCTCTATACTTCTCTGTTACAACCTAATGAAGCCTCTGGATTTTATGGCTCACAAACTCTCCTGGGAGTCCTGGCTAACATGCACTCTTACAGGCACTCTCTCTCTCACTCTCTTTCTGTCAAACACACACACACACACACACACACACACACACACACACACACACACACACACACACACACACACACACACACACACACACACACACACACACACACACTGTCTACAAGGCTTAGCCCCATTGTTTACATGTGGATAATTCTGAACAAAAACTCTGGGAGGAAAACCATTTCCCGGGACTGTAGCGCTAGCATTGCAGCAAAGGACATCTGGAATAAAGCATAATTTTATCGTGCTATAATTGGCCTCACAAAACAGTAGTAGCTTAGCATTTAAGAAACAGCATGTGAACAGTCCAATGTGATTTCTTTTGCGGTTGCTGAAGAGCAAAATGAAATCGGGTGGAAGGTGGAAAGAGGACGTTCAAGAAAGGATCATTGAATGGATGCAAAGAAATAAAGTTGGTCATCGGTAAAGGTGTCAGGAAGTACCAGAGGAAGGAGCTCAGGACTTAAGATGGATAGAAAGGTGAGAGAAGTGTGACGCAATTACAATGCAATTCGGGAGAGAAGAAACTATCTGAAGACAGGAGATAGAGGAGTGAATGATTAGTGAAGGAGGCAGGGAGAAATATTGGAAGGAACGACAGACGAAGGCAAAGAAGGGGAGACAGAAAAAGATGGGAGGAAATCAAGAAGCTACTGTAGCTAAAGCCAAAAGCAGCTCAGCTTTTTTTTTGCAATTACAAATAGTTTTTGGCATTTGCCATAAAAAAAAAAAAACATTCTACAAGACAATCCCAGATGTCACATTGCAAGGCAAAGAGCATTATCAATACATTTCAAATTGTGACATCAATCAAGCAGCATTATTAAAGAATATCACAGTAATGTCTGATTAAATATGACACTTTAGTATTTCAGGTCATAGATCTAAAGACAACCTGTACCTTGATGACTGCATTGGTGGGTAATTCTGTGGAGACCATCAGTGGCAACTTGATGTAAATCAGAGCTGGTAAGGCAGCCTGACAGATAAGTGCTCATGCGTGACATGCATTTGCATGGTAACGCAGATGGATGCGCGGAAGCATGTGTGGATCCGGCAGCTGTGGCTCAGGAGATAGAGCGGGTTGTCTGCTAATTGAAAGATCGGCGGTTTGATCCCCAGCTAGGGTAAACATTGGCATGTGTTAGAAAGCTGTTACGACTCCATATTAATGCAAGTCCATTTAACCAAGTCTATCAGTCTAAGGATGAGGAAGTCTAAATTGAGAAAACAAGTAAGGAATTTAATCTATCTTAAAATTAAAGATAAGGAGTGTGACATCTGTCATTTGCTCCGTTGTAATGTGTAAACACACACACACACACCCACACACACCCACACACACACACACACACACACACACACACACACACACACACACACACACACACACTTTCACTAGCATGCGTCTCCATCCCTTATTGTCTTTTCCCATGTCCTCTCCCATTCTGGAGCAAATGCAAAAAGCTAAAGTGCTTTCCATCGAGGTCTCAATTAGATAACAGCGGCTTAAAAGGCTGCTCTTTGCACCTAACACCACTGAACATGAGATCAGGAGCAAAGTGGGGAAGGAGTGTAATCACATCATCCAACTCCTTAATCACTTTTTGCTCTTCAACAGGCATCTTATCTGGCGACTGTGACTTGGTCCCCCGCCCCTATGCTATTGGAGACATATCTAAATATTTGATACGATTCAGATACTAATGGCATTTTACTTTTTTCCTCCATAGCAATATTGTGGTTCCGAACAAACTTGCTTGCATTAAGGTGGATAGAGTGGTGCAGCAGAGGGATCATCATATGGAGACTCCACTTTGTGTAGTCTAGCAGTTTAAATAGACTATTGCTTTTCTCGCAAATCTATCTAAATGGACCCAAACAAGACATGAGAAGTGAATGCAACGTTCTTATCGCCACAGTAAAGACAACCGCAGGAAAGAGGCAATAATACTGGAAATGCATTTTTGTATGGCAACTTACTTTAGCTGTAGTTTTCATCAGTTGCAAAAATACAGTGTGCTTGGCACCCACATTGTCATTTCCTCAATGGTGTATTCCTGTCATCTTGAATTGTAATATTATTTAAAAGCACCACTATGAGTCACGCACAGATCCTGTTTAACACTGATGCACACACAAAATTGGTACGTAGTGCGCACAAACACACACAATTAAGCTGAGTCATCTTATGGCCCTCTTCAGGCCGGAGCGAGTACACACCCACAACTCACAGTGACATTTCAATAAACCTATCAACGACCTCACTCCAACTATATCCATCCGTTTCATATCATATCAGCCGCATGAGTTTGCAAAACAATAACACAGAGCACCAGACTCAACCATCCACCCAGAATGAAACAGAGTTATTGCATTGCCTTTTGTTTTTTTCTTCATTTCTTTTTCTCCTCGCGGAGCTGCGGTACACTTGAAGGTCATTTATTGGGTCATAAATGTTATGCTGCGTTCATGGAGTTTTCCGGTAATTACATTTTAAAAAGAAGAATAGGGAGGGGAGCAAAGTGAATACAATCACCTGAGAGAGCTGGGCACTTTCCGTTTTCAGTGTGCGTGTTGGAGTGTGGGCATATATCTACATAATGTGTCAGTTCATGGAGTGCTGTGCTATTTCTATACTGTGCTGTGTCTAAGTATTTCTGTGGGTTTGTCTCTTCCTGTATAA
Source organism: Eutrigla gurnardus (assembly GCF_963514095.1). Taxonomy (NCBI): domain Eukaryota; kingdom Metazoa; phylum Chordata; class Actinopteri; order Perciformes; family Triglidae; genus Eutrigla; species Eutrigla gurnardus. The sequence goes on along the minus strand of NC_139929.1, from coordinate 11,994,021 downwards.
TACAGTAAAGGATTGCATGCCTTTACCCCGACTTTGCATACAGTGGACTGTGTCTTAATTCTGAAAATATTATTTATTTTTTCTTCCAAAGCCCACTCCTGTCCCTATTCACAGCAGGATTAACTCGCTTCTGTCAATACCCACTCCTTCATGTTTTAATTTAGAGAGGATTCATGAAATTATATTTCTTCTCCTCACAGGCTGAACTGTTTGAACAAACTAGATTGCAAAGAGGCTGCTTAAAAGACGGGAGTACATGAAGTGGTTATGCAGCTCAACTCCCCGCAAGAGGTTGGCGGTTGAGGAAGTGTTCAAGCTCTAATTTACTTTTTCAGTGTTTTTTTGACAGCTCTGATCAATAACACCATAATCAATAACAGCCAGTCACAATATATATGATAAATCGTAAAGAAAAGTGATTAAATGACAGTATTTCCGGACACGTGTATGTGATCTGTATTTTATATTTTTTATATCTTTTTCAATTCTATGTTTGATTGTGTTATTTTGTCTGCCATCTCTGGCAGGCTGTATCCCTCCTGCTGTGATTTCACTTCCTTTTTGGTTCTCCAACTAAAGTTTTGGGTTTATTTAGAGGCATATTTAACGTCTGAGCTGAGGATCAGAGAGCCTATCATGGCTGCTGGTTTGCATACAGATACTCCATGTTTTGTCTTGGCAGATAATGTGTTTGGCTGTAAACCAAAATCTTGTGTTGGCCTAGTTGACCTCTTTCCACACTTCTCTGACCAAGGATGAGACACTTTCCTGATACCTACATTGTGCCAAGCTCAGTCACTGATATCAGGGATCAGGTGTTTAGGTGCTTTATTCAATCGGACTTTATAAACAGGATGCTACTAACAGAATTCCAGAGGAGGAAGATGCTACCTGTGCATTTGTGCGAGTGAGTGTGTTGGTGCTCTCCCTACCTCTCGAGGGGAAGCACTCAGCAGTCCCTCTCCACTAAAAGTGCTGAGTGTGAGGGATGGTGTCACATGACAAATCTAAGGGACAAACTGCATCTAAAGCAGACATTCTTTATAGTCCGTCCTTCACACCCCCACACCTCTCTCTCTCCCTCTCTCCCTCTCTCTCCCTCTCCATCCATCTCTCCATCTATTTCTCTCCTCTCCATCTCTCAAATCCCCTCATCTTACAGTAACGCTCCTCTTCCCTCTCCTTGTTTATCCGTCCCTCTACTTCTTCTCAGAGTGATAGAAAGACAAAAGCAATGTGATGCTGTGCATCAAAAGAGATGACAGTGAGTCATCAACCCCCCCATGATTACTGACAGAGCATTGCACTGTGGGTAACCTCCACCACGAACAACTCTCTCAGTGGGTGACAGCATTACAAAAGGACACACATGCAGTATGTGCACACACACAGAAGCACATAGATCACATAGGAAACATGGATGTATTTCTGCACATACATAGATTTAACGATTGATGTTTTGACTTTGACTGAAATTATGAACAAAGCACTGACGAACGACATTCAAAATCTTTTGGATAATCGGATGGCTTTATTCTTTTAAACTTGCTGAGAATATGAAAATGTCTACTGCAATATATTCAGGAATACACACAAATAGATTCTTAAAATAAACAAACAACCCATTGCTCTGTCTGTTGTTATTTCCATGAAGCAAAAACTTGCTAAACCTAATGTCGCATTATTAAACAATAAAGGGTTTAAATCAAAAATTAATTGCATGAATCAATCATTTTTCTCTCTCTCTCTCTGCTCCTACATTTCATCACTCCCTGTCCTCTCTTTCTGGCTCCCTTTCTTTATTACTTTGCTTTGTATCTTGCTTTCTTGCATCTCATCTCTGTACATAACCCCCCTGCTGTCATCCACTCTTCACTCTGTCTCTCATTTTATTCTATCATTCTCTCCCTGTCCTCCTCCTCCCCTCCTCCCTTCAGTCCCTCCTAGCCTTCATCTTGCTCAGAGGGGGGCCGGGAGCCATGTTTCTACCTAATGATGCATTGCAGAGAGGAGAGAAAATTTGACAGTTAACAACCTCCTCTCGCTCGCTCACAGGCGTGCACACACACACACACACACACACACACTCACACTCACAGATGTTTCACATATGGAGAAAGTCACACTTGCCTAGCAATGCAGCAAGTTGAGCCAGCAAAGTTGGCCTCTGCATGTCAATTCTCAAATGTACTGGCTTTTTATATGTCGTGCGAAACGAATTGGCCTCCGGGGACTTGACGATGTCGATCACAAACAAGTAACACTTACATGTGTTTACAAATGTTTCCATGAGAACACATTCATACTTGTAAATCTACACGGCATGAGTAAGCTGCCAGGAGAGAGAATGAGAAAAGGTTGGATGCTCACTGCCTGCTCAACAATCTGAATAGATAGCCTTCTTCTCAATAGGATTCTTTCACAGAATAAACGGTATGAACTAGACCCTTATAATGGATCATTTGAAGCTCAGAAAGAGCGTGCTTAAGTAAAGGTGGGCTACCACCCAGATATGTTTATTCACCTGTTTACTTTTTAAGTGGAGACTATCCATGGCTTTTAACAGTAGACAATGTAGAGACATTACGGGTAATGGGTCATTTCTTTTAGTTTTATCAGTGTTTGCCCTGTAGGATTCCTAATGAAATAGATATATTTCATCTTTATGCAAATTTATGTTTAATGTTTAATCACCAAGTATACTGTACACTTGCATGAAATGTATGCAATGTAGAAAAGACGAGGTGTCAAAGTTGTTGAGACCTATGCTTTCATTCGTACTACAACTTGAAATTGTTCCCATTTTTTACTCACAGAAACATAACCATCCAAAACAAATGAATCAGCGGTAAATTTAACAGCAACCAGACAAGAAACTACAACAAATATCTCTTGGATTTTGCAACAGTCTTGATTTGTTATTACCTTGGATTCCTGCCAGTATGGGATTCACTGCCTAGTTTGCCACCTGTGTTGACTCAAGGCTTCACTTCATAAATCCCTGGAAGAGATATTGGAGCCCACAAAGACCTCTCCACATCCTGTCTAAAACTAGCAAGATTAAGATTTGATGTGATATGAATCACCTCTACATCCATCACATCCACAAAGTAAAAATCTGATGTTTTTTTTATTTTTTTTATTTTCTCCACAAAACAGGAATTGTGTGTATTCACTTCCTTGTGGAAATGACTTTTTCACACGACCAACCTGCCTGATCAAGGGTGCTTTTCGTTTCATTTAACCTCTGACGATTGTTGGGCCGGAGGCTTTTCCTTTATCACAGAAGCAAGTTTAAGAGACAGCTGAGAGATAACGATGTTTTTGCAATGTGCTATTGTGAACCAATTTGGATTAAAGACGGTTTGGAGAAGAAAAAAAAAAAGAGCACATGCCAATAGCGGTTACTGTGTTTCACACTTTGATTGACTCAAACATGCAAATGAACTCATTGATTTACAGGCTAATTATATATTTATATGCATATATGTGCATGTACTTACGCATTTGTGATTGTTTGTGTGGCTTTAATTTGCATGCAGATTTTCCCAGCTCCCCTCTCATCCCACACTTCTTCCTTCTCTCTCTTCGTGTTTAACCCTCTCTCTCTCTCTCTCTCTCTCTCCTCTCTCTCTCTCTCTCTCTCTCTCTCTCTCTCTCTCTCTCTCTCTCTCTCTTTCCCCTTCTAATGAGATGACATAGCTACAGTGTTCGTCTTCCACTCAGTGACAGCCTCTCTGCTGCCAATTAGTGGCGGAGTCGCCAGCACTGTGTTTGCCTTCAGAGATTACATCTGTTTGTGTACACAACCCACAAATGAGACGATTCACTCAAAGGCCAGAGATGTAGTCAACAAATGTAAGAATGTACAATGTAGGGAGGTGTGACTCGGGCTATATGTGTGGGTTTATAGTCTCCAGTCCACCTTAATCATAGAGTTGACATCAAAAGGGGCGAAAAGATGGGCGGAAAGTAAACAGATCTAGAAGTCCTAAAAACAGGAATCACTGCTTGCCTTGAGGTAAAAGCCGTGCACACTCTGTGATCGTACTTGTTAAAGCACTTGAGCACTCCAGAGACGGACACGTCGTGATACAACATGCCTCTGCGTGGAGACGGGACAACGTGTCATTTGATACTTTCCGCCCAAGGTGTGTCAAAGACGTGTTAACGCTAACACATATCCCTGCTTACAGCTGGGTCTAGCGAGGAGTGGTCCTGGCCTGTCGTTTTTATTGAACCATATTCCATCATGAGCTGTGCCATAAAGTACTTACAGCCCTGCTGGGCTCCACTGCCTAGCAATGCAAGGTCATAGAAAGGTTCCCAGAGCTCTGATGAATTAGACTGAAGTCATATAGGACTAACGTATTGAATGTAGTTGTAAAAACTCAATTGGTGCAAAACATTCTCTCTTAAATAAAATCTTCATTTCAAATCTTACCTGAGGCTTTCCCCCCCGGTCTTACACACAGTGTACTTTCGGCCTTACAGGTGGTAAATTAAATTCAGTTTAGTTTTCAAGAGTACTACATCCTCAGAGATGACTAAGATGAAAATTAAATACTCAAGTGGTGCCCACTTCCCAGACTCAGCATTACACACCCTGTGTCTGTAAGATACTGAACGTACTGCTCTTTTACATTTGTGCATTGCCGGTACCAGGATCAGCACCACGGACAGCGACACAGTTTCTAGCTCTACAGGAAAGCAGGAGGGAGTCTGGGTCTGTACATTTCTGCGAATAATCTGCTGTGGAAGTGCTTAACAATCAATGGAAAGATGCAGAGTACGGTTGTCAGACGGGGACTTTTTGTGCAGCATCTTAACAGTTGCATCACAGTGTTATATTTACTGAAGTCGACATGAGTAAGCAGAATCGATGCACTAAATTACTATTCATTTCATGACTTACGTGATAACAACATGAATGACTTATTCAGTAAGGACTCAAACTGCCACTCAGAATCTGCTGATACGATTAAAGTGCTTGGTAGTTGGTGCATACTGGCACTGACACACACACACACACACACTCCCAGTTACTTTGCCTTTTGATTTATTTAATCTTCTTAGTAATTAATTAGTTCATTGTTATGACAAATTGGTTGCGTGTCTACAGGGAAGTTTGTGATTGATACATATTATGACTAAACACCTCCTGTGGATATAATCTATTATCAAGCACTTTTCTTACCGAGATTACGGTATCATCATTAAAAGTAGTCAGACAGCGACTTTTCTCTCACCAGCAACCTACTCCAGCTATTTCAAGGCCCCGAACACGGCCACCACTGCCTGCTAGTAAGCTCCTATGAGTTAGTTTAAAGGCGACAATAAATCTCTTGTTGTGTTTAATTTGTTTGATTTAGAGATGAGGGAAGCTGGCAGCCTCTTACAGATTTATGAGAGCCTTCTCACGTGGTGGCAAATGGCAGTCTGTTCAGCGCTGCATCCCGGAAGAAAGATAACTCTTCTCATTGCGGTGAATCATCATACCTTCCAATTCACTGAAAACAAGCAGTTAATCTGATATACACCATTCATTTTTTATAAAATTTCATGGTGGGATTGATATTGTGGCTATGCCAGGGAAACACTGTGAGGTTGAAATGAATTAGGTTATCCCAGGTAACTTATATAGTGTGTCAGAGACACAATCGTTGCTAGACAAGAATGAAAATGGTTGAAATTCCATTGCCTGTAGTCTGTTTTTAAAAATACATGAATAGTCTGCACAGTTCTCTTATTCTCAATGAATGAATAGAGAGCATGTAATAATCATTTCAATGCTGAATGATAACGTTACAATATGTTAAGCACATCTTTTAGAACACCTTTGAATGCAGTTAATGGAGGCCTTAATCTGAAATGTTCTGTTTAAAAATGCAGTTCAAACAAAAATACCAAAAGCCAAATTCACCTGAAATGGCATTCCTGGCATCATCGGTGTTATAAAGATAATGGTATGGCCTGTCAAATGGAGCCTCAGGAGGACTAAAGCCACCTTCTAAATGAAAAGGAGCACTTGACATTTTACAGTGACGGAGGAGGAAGTTGCGAGGGTTTAACAGAAGTATGAAGAACATATTTACGTAGCCATTTTATTGCAAGCACTCAGTGGATCTTGCTCTCTCTCTCTCTTTCTCTGTCTCACAGCCACACACACACAAATGAGTATGCTTTATAACCCGCAACATGCTGTGTGTTTCAGACCCTAATCCTCGCCCTGTTGTGTCTGTGTCCATTCACTTCACATTCAATTGTGATTTGTAGGAATTGTGAGCGTTTTATTGAATGAACTCCAAAGAAAGGAGCTGCGGAGAAGCTTGTTGAGCTCTTTTCCCATCATAGAAAACTGTGCTGAAGGGCCTGTCTGCGATTTTATCATTGTCATGCTTGTCACTCTGTTTTGCTGAGAGACTTACACACACACACACACACACACACACACACACACACACACACACACACACACACACACACACAATCACACATACTCAAATGCTTACATACCTGCACACATTCACTGTACAAGTGCTCTACACTGCAAAAGAAAAACACTGTATACACTTTCAAATGCTGACACGCGGCCAATTTAGCCAGACTGAGCAACCCACACAGACGGCATGTTATTTCACATATGGGATTAAACAGGCATAGACACATGACATTGCAGCCTCAATCCACGGTTCAGCAGGCTGTGTGCCGCTCCCCTTCCTCTCCATTGCAACGGCAGCCACACTAGAGTGGGCGTGGGATAGAATGGGGTTCAAGCGTAAGCCTTCAAGCTTATTGGCTCTAGCTGCACTTATGTCCCCAACGTTGCCTGTCAGCAGGCATTTATATACTACTTGTCTACTTAGAGTTTGCTCAGAGTTAGACTGAACATCATTTCAGATGGATTTGGTCTCTCCTTCCCTGCGACCAAATTCCTGTGTGCGTGCGTGATCGCCGGAGCAGGCGCTTGCGTATGATTCCACACATCGGCCCGGATCTGTGCGAGGGTCCGCGTGTGCCTGTGCGGGCTAATCTATCAAAACAAGTGCTTGTGATTGCCAGCGGATGGATGACCTTTGGGTCCTCTCTGGAGTCCCCTGTCACATCATGTGGTGGAGATAGGGGACAGGAGGGGAAAGAGCTGACAAAGAATGCAGGGAAGACACTTGCTGGGTGAATCATTTTTTTTTTTTTTTTTAATCCTTCTGTTCATGGAAGGGGTTTTGCTGAGCGTGCTTGCTTCTTTTTTCAGCATCGCCCTACTTCATATTCATACACTTGTGCACAGTCTCACCTGGCAGATGCCCAGTACAGCCGCAGTCTTCTGCTATACTTTATATCACTGAGCCGCTCCACTGGAGCCAATAGAGAGAGTGCCCTGCTCAAGGGCGCACTGCCAGTAAGTGTTGAGAGAGTGTTTACACATTCACTTTACTTGCCCAGAAATTCCCAGCTGGTCTGAGAAATTGAAAATTGCAGCGTTCTGGTTACGAGCCATTTCTCTAATCTTAAGGCCACCGCCGCCGCCACCCCTGGCTGAGTGAATTAATTGTGTCTCTTGAATGCAGGGCTTAAAGTACACCAAAAAAATAAATCTTATATTTTAAAAAAACCTGATCACTTTCAGGTTCATGAGTTTG